>NC_092628.1:64205327-64405481 GCF_039555335.1 Amphiura filiformis
TTGAAATGTGCACAATTCATTTTTTCTCTATCGATTTGCGTGTAATACCGTTATATTGACAAACTAAAAAATATTGTCACATGTTCCTATGTATTTTTTTTTTTTTTGTATTGCGGACTTGGATGTCGACCGCTTCCTATGATACATCACGATTATCATCGCAAACCGCTGGCGGCGCTCTTATTGTGAATAGCGAGAATTGTTGAGTACTCTTTACAACTTGCATCAAATGTTTTACTCAATGGACACATATTGTAAAATGTGAATTTCTTAAACCACTAATGGCTTCCAATATCATACATATATTAGAGTATTCTCTTACATGCAGTCAGAGGCCATTTCATCAAATTCTCATCATTAATTAATAATCAAAGCGGCAATTTATGCATGGTACAAAGCAACGAGTGAAATGAACCAGTGATGCATGTAATGATGATGAACATTGATTCAAAACAACATGACATTTACCATTCAAAGTATAGTGATGTAATGACTTGACTTATAATCCACAATCTACATGGAAACAACCTTGGACAACTGCACCAATAAAATAGTTACTAATACTACATGTAGTACAATCAAGAAAAGGAAAAGAAAGAACTGATGTTGATCTTTCTTTCTTCCTGATAAAATTTGTACTGAAATTGATATCTTCTAATGCAAGCAAAACTTTCAATTTACCCCATTATACATCAAAATTCAAGGTCCAGTATTTGGGATCAATTTGTGATTTGCTAAAATAACAAGTTTGCTATTACACGTAAAGTCTGAAGTATCTGCATAAATATGAAGCACTACTCAAAATCTAGGTCTAAGCATTACAAATGTATGTTGCTTCTTGCATGGACTGAAAATATATTTAAGTTTAGATCAAAAGAAAGTGAACTTTGTTACCACATTTGGAAATGGTTGTGCTAAGTGCCAAAATGTTGTGTCCAAGAATGTAGCAAATAGTAGTACATTACACAAGGTGTGAATTAAATCAATAAAAATACAACACAAGAAAAGGTGAGAATATAACAATTTTTGAAGACATTTATATGATGTGTTTGCCTAATGGCAATGAGAAGGGTGTTCCACAAACTTGGAAAGTCTAAAGTAAGTTCACCCTTACCATATTCATTCCATTAACCGCCCATGGTGTTTAAGAAAGTCAATTTGGGTGGGCGCTTATTTTAACATTGTTAAATCGTCACCAATCACCATCTGATTTAGTTACTCACAGTTAGTGCACCCTCAAAAAAATGGTGTCCAGATATGTCCAGGTCTGTTTACCAATGGCATCAAATGGGGACCGTCAACAAATAAAATATGATTTTGAAGTCAGAATTATATCAAAATTGGTGTTTTATAAGTATATTTAAGATCTATACATCTGTGCACTATAGCATCATAATTTGATTTAAGCACACATTTTCGATATTTTTAAGGCTCAATTTCCCACATGCATGCTTATACATTTGTAGTCACTTGATAGGTAAGCTTAAAGGAAGTTTTTTGACAGTACCGGATGGGCGGTTAATTATCACATTTTGCTTGTTGTAAAGTCGCCCGGTGGGTGCTTATAGGGGCATGGGCAGTTGATGGAATGAATATGGTAGTTCTATTATAAGCTAGATTGTAGATAATAAAGTTGCTTATTTTGGCATCACAAATCTACTAAAATATATGTATATTTAAACAAATCCATAATGTTGCAGGAAGGTATCCTGAATTTACAGATGAATTACAATTGAAAACAGGAGAGCATACATGTGCAATCTTTTTGTTTTGCAGAATGTCTGCTGGGATCGCGGGGCTAGGTCATAATGGATGTTCATGTGATATGTAGGCCCATGTCAATGTATTTGCCTTGCTGCTTATGTAATGATGATTTTCTATCTTTGGCTGTTATTTATTGACCTGCTGACATTCTACACAAGCCTTTTTGCTCGTCTTACATGGCATGTATGAGGCTTGATCAATTGTGTTAATTGAATCAATTGGTGCTGATGGGAAGCCTTATCATAGTATAACTACAGGGCGAGTGAAATTATTACTACCCTACTTTGATGTAATAAATTGGACATCTGCTGAGTGATAACCTTACATGTGTGATGTTAAAATACCTTCCACTGAAATTTTGCATTTTGAAAATCAGATGTACGTTTTGATCTGAACATGATATCATGCACATTATATTCATGAGCAGTAAATCTGATTTTGTTATTTAATGACCTAGTTAACAATTCATAAAAATAATTGGGGAAAAATGGACACACTATGTCCACAGTGTCACTCTTGTCTGTCATCTTAAAAGCTATCTTAGAAATGTCCCCAACATGGCTGCCATTTCAATTGTTATAGATATACCGTTCTGGTTGGTTTATTGCATAGGGTTTATTCCATCTGACCATTTCATGAACATTTATTTATTACAACACAGCTAAATATACATTGTGACTTAACAGATATATGAGTCATCATTTCCTCACACTTTATACAAACAAACAAGTGTTGATAAAAAAAATATGATTGTTATAATAATACCAGTAACCCATAATGACAAATTATAATGCAAACAGGCTGAAATCAGTCCATCATTTTGACACCTAAATCAATGATAAGAAACCCATCAAGGATACTGCAGACATGTGCAAAGTTCATAAGGTGTGTCATGTTTTCATGCCCACACACTTCCCTTACTCATACTGCTATACTTACATGTATCTAGATTGTCAGACTGTCATTTTGTTTTGTTTCTGGTATCGCCATATAAGTTGTTGTTGATGTTGTTGACTTACAACATCTATAGGGCACTAGTACAAATAATGATCAATTATTTGAAAGATTTGAATTCCAACCTTATTTGTACATCATGTATGCTGCAAACAAATTTTGAATAACACTTTTCCATTTTCATAGGATTTCCGTACTTGTTTTGTCTTCTGTTTTTGTATGCGTGTGTCTTGATGACTAGATATGAAGCATCTCCCCCCAAATAAAAAGCCTCTAAAACATGTTCTCTCATGTGTACAACAATTTGTTACATCTAACATGTTTATTTTTGATATTGCAATTTTGACTGCTTCACTTGAACATCACAATTAATACAAATCATACATTGTATATTTTCAGTATATTTTTCATTAGGATATTGATCACTACATCACCATTCATAGTAAGTCAGGCACATGGTTTGTACATAATTGGTAAAAGACCCATTTGTAGTATCTCATATGCTATACATTGTGCGTAGTGCGTACATATATTGCCTATAAGCCAGATGGCTAACCCATATACCCTCATCAAAAGATCAATATATAATTTACTCTGTACCACTACTGATAGTTAGCTTGCCTGATGCCACATCTTATATAGCCAACACTAAAGGTTAACTAATAATACAGTGAATGTGTGTGCATCATCTTTTACATACTAACATTGGAGCAACATAGAATAAGCATACATACAATGTACCACCGGTATTTAAACCACCTCCAGCAATGATGAAAATTCAAGTGCATAAATCTAAAGATTCCTTTCCCTTCCCACAGTTTATTCTATTCTCTAGAGAATAACATTGTAATTGTGTTCCTCCTAATACATGTCTAAAAAGAAGGCAGATTTAATACCTGAGCAAATGTTCAATGAAAAACGTTTAAAAATTGGGCCAAAAATCACTAAGGACAACTTACTTCCAGTTTTTTCCGGGTCAAATTTTTATGCATGAATATGTGATTGACTAATTCTATATAATTTGGCAATGAACTGGATGGAAGTTTAAGTTTAGCACAGGTTTTGTCCATGCAAGTTTGCAATATCCGACATGAATCAAATGCCAGTACAGCTTACTCACATGATATGTCGTGGAAATTTCTGCATTTTGGTCACTCTTTCATTGAAAACTTATAAATGTAATTCATTATGGGGTTATTAAGGCAGGGACGTTTATTAAGAACAATACCGTCCCGTACTTGGAAATAAACTAAAGTTGTAGTTGTAGCTTGAAAATGGTTACATAACAGGACCCACATGCAAGATATTAAAATTATATCGTTATAATAGGTTTCTATCTTTACATTATCATAAAAAGTTGTGACCCAACATGTACAATGGGGGAAAAAGTAAACACAAAAGTAATTATTAAACCTTTTGAAACAAACAACAAACAAGTAAACAAAATAACAAATAAACCTAACACTTAACACAAAAAATCCGTAACACATAATGACTGGGCAATGACCCAAATATTGATCAAAAGCAAATCTGGAAAATCGGCTTAAACACACGTCATAGTATTTACTTAAGTCCTGGAGTTTCAATCCCAAAGGTACAGTCCTATTAAGCTATAAAGTGTTCACCATTAGATATTGAACTATTTTTGATATACCAAGTTGGAGTTCATTTATTTATTTATTTCAGGTATAAAAACATCGCAATATTGGCAGCTCAAAGGCTGAATTGAAATGAGATAAACAATATAAAAACACTTAAATTCAAAAACAGAAAACACACTAAAAATTGCAAATATTATGGGCCAACTTTCAGCAACAACAAATCTAGGCACTGCACATAAATATGATTCAACTTTCACCCAAATTACAACCTCTTGTTTGCTATCTTTGTTTGTTTGTTCCTGATTTGCTTTGTTTCCTTTTAAATTTTTGTTCTCTTTTTTTTACAAGTAGTTTACAAGTACCATGTTGTGGCACAAGTCTAAAAATCTTGAGTAAAAGTGTCAAGCTAAACCATACAACCAACCAACCAAATTTACAAGAATGAGTCGGCTTTCCTTCACCTATTAAATAATCATTGCACCGAGCAAGGTGGGTGACTTGATGCTTGTGTTTTTTTGGTTTTTTTTAGTTTTCGGTTTTTAGCTAAGGCAAAACAAAACAAAAACAAAAACACACACAAACAAACAAAAACAGCTCAGGATCATGCCTATTTTTAGGATTGGTTAAGTTATGCCAATACAGCAATTGTTATTTTAAAGGCCTTATTAGATTTATCATATTCATCTCATCTCATTCAAAAAATGCAATGAAATCTTAATTTTGATGCATTTAGGGGTGTTCTGATTTAACAAGTTGAGTTTACCTTTAAATGTAACCATGCCTTACTTGGGTTATAGAGTGCATGGTATTCATAGCAATGTGAATGTAGTTATCACTGGCTATCAAGCCTTGAGGTGAATTGACAGCATTTAAATTGTTATGCAACTGTTTCCCAGACAGTCAATAATAAATCATGAATGTGAAACTACCTTTCTTTAAAATAAAGGTATTATCCAGCACCTATGCTTCCTGTTTTCTTCAGGCAATCACAAAAACTGGACAGCCTCTCCCCAAAACATATTTTTATGTACATATATGACCACCCAGTGCTGATTGTTATTTTAAAAAACTGCATTTGTTTACATCAAAAATTTGAATAGAATTTTAAAGGAAGCACAATTACAAATGCAAAATCCCAATGTTATTTATTTATTATTATTATTATAATAAATACTTAAAATGCAGTCACAAAAGTTTCCTAAATTAAATTATTAACATGTTGATAATTTTTGAATACTTGAATACTGAAAATAGAATCCTCATTTAACTTCCACCACCACTACCATCAGAAGGCCACAACTGAACAGAAACATGTTATCAGAAACAACCATGTAAAGACATTTTTGAGAGGAAGAGAGAGAGACTGTAGCAGTAAGCTATCATCAGTAGACAGCACTTCCTAGTAGACTAACATGCATGCATACATGCCAGCCAGCCTGTGTGTGTGCGCTACCTGCATGTATTGCCTTGGTTGGGCTAAACAAGAGAATGTCTCGCCTTTTTTTCACCTAACACCCTGGTGAAATTTCACGGCATATACTGATGTACCATGGCGAGGCAGTGCACCTGCGGAATACACTCGGATCAGCCTTAGTCATGCTTTTTGCCCTGGAGGATAGAGGTTTCGATTTTTGACAGCAGTCTATACTTCCATGCGTGACAATCAAAAGGGACATAGAGGGTTTGCATACAAATGTATGTTTATTGGATAGGGGTGTGAGTTACAATTTAGCATGCCTCATTGACTCAAGACCTTAAAAATAAATGCCATGGTAATTATTATCACTACTTGAATATTATCGCAGGTATGCCGAGCCCCATTTTCTCCCACGCATGAACATAGATTTAATCTGCTAGTGCTTTCCTGGAATAGCAGCACTAGTAAGTGTTTAAATTAATGTTGTTACAGGAGTTTTATTTTTCGAAAAAAATCTCTGGTTATCAGAAAGTCTCAAAAATGTGATTACCATGGTTACGTTAGATCTATAAATAAGAAGGTTTAAAAGTTACATTTGGATATCAGACATGACAGGGTGTAAATGTACAACTTATGTGAGTACCAGTGTGAATAATAATTCTTAATTTAATGCCATAGTGGTTGCTATTACAGTACATGGACTTGAATACGTAAGATCAAATTTGAAGTTATATAAACATTCATAACAACTAGGTTTGAAATTTGTTGCATTTGTGATTATTTGTTTTTCTAGATAGATGAAAAAAGAAGAAAACGTGCAGGGATTTATAGTGCGCTACACACACGCAATCCCACACCCCTCAGCAGTAGCGTAGCTGCCAGGGGGGGGGCAGGGGCAATTGCCTATTTGGGCCCCCGCCCCTAGTGCAAGGAAAAAGAGGAAAAGGAGGAGAAAGAGGAAAAAGAGAGGAGAGAGAGGAGAGGAGGGGCAGAGAGATGGGGAAGCCATACGATATGCAATATTTTACGATTATTATCAATAAGCCTGGCAAAAATTGTCTATTTGGGCCCCCATCATCAGCAGTCAGCACCCCAGGTTTTCTAATATACATTGTACATGGGTGACTGGGAAACTTTAAGCAGTTTACTTCCTTGCCCAGGGAAAATCACATCAGCTCAACTGTTTCACAATCTTGAGCAAACAGGGACTGCACCAGGGCTGACACTCACATCACCACAATGAATAGAAGTCTAATGCGGATTGAGCTCATTTGAGACAAATGCACTATTTAAGCCCACCTAAGGATCATTCTTGTCACTCGGCTTTAATTTGTCCATAATTTTCTTCAGCAGTACAAAATTTAAGGCAATCATTATTTCAAGAGAATTTGGCAAGAACAGTTACAGAAACATTTCTGACACACTTTTGCTAATCCTTGAACCTATTTTTGATGTATTATAATGTGACTGGTGCACCTATATACACAATAAACAAAGACAATGTCGGTATATTAAGATCTTCGGTATCACATTTTAATAAAGTGGATTACAACATTCAAGAATGCTGTTGGTATTTAAAGACAACGTCGTCTCACAGAGTGTGAATTTATAATGTATTGGGGTGTTCTACATGTTCTGTATCCTCCCAGTCAGTGAATACTACATCTAAGCAGGCAAGCAGCCAGCTTGCACCTCAACACATTCATATAGTGCACATGCCGTCATCATGAGCCCTACCTTGCCAGTACCTATACATGTATGCAGACAAGAGTGTAGGTAGCAATCCATACTCTTTACCATGTATAATAGCTACACACACACACAGTACATGCACTTAAACGTACCGAGTGTATTTATATTGATATTATATTGTAAGTTAATTACAAACATTGAATATTATGTTCATTTAAGTTGGCCACTGGTTTGCATTACTACAAGACTGTATGTCATGTTAGATTTAGAATTGATTACAATGTTATTAAGGGAGGTGTAATGAGCGTGAACCTGGTTTGGATGCAGAGGGAGTGTGCCTGTAACAGACACAGCCACCAGAAAAGGACCAGCTCAGATCGCGCGCCAAATAAGTTTGCAGTCCAGAAATTTCATTTTTTTCAAAAAAAAAAAAAAAATAGGCAGAGGTGGGAATCGAACCCGGGACCTCGGTGTTGTAAAACCTACTGCGTTACCACTGAGCCAACTTACAATCAGCTATGAGAAGTTTGATAGTAATCCTTGATATTGCTGAATAGAATAAATCAAGACTGATAGGTCTATTTATCTAATGTACGATGTTATTCAAATTGGCCTATAAACTAGGAATATAATGTGAAATGACTATCAATCGATCAATCAATCAAGTTGTCAAGTTATCAACAATCAATAATAAACCGACGTAGGCCTATCATGGAATATTACTAACTAGGCCTACTAACTAATATACCAAATAAATAAAATAAAAAATAAGTCAGTAAATAAATAAATAGGCATAGGCCTAAATAAATAAATAAATACATAATGCAGAATGCAGTTAGTATTTTAGTTGCAAAATGCCAAACATTCTATTATAATTTTCTGCTATACACGCAAAGGACCTGTCCCTTTAATATGTCCGCGACTAATCAATAATGAGTCTTTCACCATGCTCACACACCATGTTAAACTATTGTATCCCTGCAAGTATAGTACTGACCAAGTCCTAACACCTCAATGAAATGGATGCTATAACGCACTCCAATCAAGCTTAACATATCAAGGTCATATCAGGCGTTATACAAAGAATGGTCAAAGGTCAACGCTTCCAAAGAAGTATAGTAATAGATGTAGACACAAGCTTTGTATGCGGGAAACATAAACACATAGTCGTCAGTCGTGTGGTTTTTATGAGATTTGATACGGCGCTGAAGTCTATTGGCTGTCCCAAAATCAGTACCAGACCCGGTTTCAGACGGCAATGTGTGTGTTGTTACAAGGAATGCAAACTCATTTTATCAATGAGTGAACCACATAGAGGAATACGACATCTATCGTGAGCCAATCTGCATTCTGTTGCCTGCAAAAGCCGACGATCAGGTAAAATTTCTAAAAGCAGCGTGACTAGATATTTGCGTTAATTTCATGATACGTGTAAAACGCATTGAAAACGCCAAATTGCAGTCATAAAATATATAATATTAGTAAATCACCCAATCGAATGTTAACGTAGGTATGTGGAAAAGAACTGCAATAACAATAACAAACTATGTGCCCAAAGAGTTGTCTTTGGCATGTCGCTTTTTTGAAATATGACTAAAATATCAAATTTTGGAAAACGCCCAAAATTTAAAACAAACACGAACCTTCCAAAATAAATATATATTATCACTCGGCTGCCCAGTCACTACCTGCCGCTGTGATTTGGGGTAACTCATTGCTTCCCCTCTCCAGATACCGGAACTTCAAGGTCGCTCATACCCCAGCCCTTAAAGGAAACAAATATCATCACTGGCAGTCAACCACAGAAGGATTTAATTTACATCTTATCTCAAGATCTCTATTTCATTCACAAATAGAATGTAGTTAGGCCTGCTACAAATGCAAACTTGCATTATTTGTAGCGTGAATCACATTTTTGGCTACAAAAGCATTTTTTGACATTTAGGGCAAACTCTATTTAAAGGAAGATGACCTGATATATATGGAACATCAAATTCTATAAAACATACGTATAACATAAAATGTCATCCCTTTCAAGCACTCATGCAAAAAGAATGTGTAAATGTTTTTTGTAAATGTGACTAATTCCTAATGGAATTGCTAACATTTATACAGTGTGATACTGGTAGTCTAGAGTGTTTTTATTAATGATAATCATCATGATCATCTAATATATTGATTTCAAGCGTTTAAAGGCCCTATTTTCCGCTTATTTTTTCATAAACATATTGAAATTAGAAGTTCAACTCTGTGTATTTCGAAGATATCCTCAAAGGTTGCCTAATTAGTCTCAAATGTGGTACACCATATTTGAGACTAATTCGACAGTTTTTTTATGATTTCTTCGGAAATATACCGATTTGGAACGCCCAATTTCAATATGTTTATGAGAAAAATATGAGCTTTTATCTGATACCAAAATCAGCATTTCGATGAGGTAAAGTGGGGGGATGAGATTGTCAATCAGGTTACCCACCTTTAAAAGAAATTGGCATAAAATTTAAGAAAACAAAAAAAGAACTATCTTTTTCCATTTTTTTTTCACAGATTTTGTCCATGAGACTTTTATACCAAGGATCAAGATACATCTGTGAATATCTTGTAATGCTAGAAGTGAAACTTGCTTCCTTTTTCTATAAATTCTAGAAATGATGAGAAGTCTACAATAAAAGTTTTGCATGAAAGAAAGAGACATCCATCCTCTTTCTCTGTTTTATCTAAATATCGAGGGCTGAGAGCCAGAAAGCTTCAACTCACAATCACCTTCTCCTACAAAATGAGCATAAAGTTGCCAGGGCACTATAGAAGATACAGTGCATTAATCAAGACAAAATTCAATAGAAAACAAAAGACATTGTGGAGGAAATATTGATTTTTGAAGACCAAAGCAAGGAGTCAACTTTATGCTCATTTTGTAAGAGCTGACACAGTGAGTTCCAGCTTTCTGGTTCCGAACCCTTGATATATATCCTCACACCATTTTCAAACTGTCCTGTGAAACAACTTAATTTTTTAGCTTTACATGTATGTGACTGTTGCTGAGTTAATATTGAAGCATCAAATTTATTTGTGGGTAATATATCAGATATTGAGAACTTATTAGAACAAACATTAGAAAGATGCCAGGATCGAGTGTATTGTGTTTATTGCCCTGGCGCGCATTCTACCCATACTACACGCACAGCGCTTTATTTAGGAAACATACACATTGCATACATGTAGGATTGATTCATTTGCCCTGAGGGTTGATCAATGTATTTATACAACATTTTTAGTGACAATTTTGTCATCAAAATTACAAAAATCACAGGATTTTTTCTTGTGTCTGAAATAAAAACTGTGTATTTCTTGTTGTTTGAGAAATTGTACAAAATAATGCACTTGTACTGAGATGTTGATGAATCTGATGCATAAGGCCCTGCCCCACTGTAATTGCATATATGTGATGTGATCAAGCAAAATCAGTCGGAAGTTGGATATATCGATTTTCTATTTTTCAGATAGCCAAACATAAGACAATAATTTCCTTTGTTGCCTATTGTTTTGGAAACACTTCAACTGTTCACATCTTCAGAACTAAATGTTCAATTTTAATCTCTATTGCCCATGTACAATGTACCCGAGATATAACATCCACAGTTGCTAGGTAAAATTTCATAAACATCTCAAAAAAGTAACTAACCCCCTTAAATAATGACCATTATTCAAAAACGGGTGATTGTATTACAAATCTGTAAAATGCGTTGGAAGCACATTTCTGCACATTATTACACCTCATTTGCAGCAATTGACTAAATATTGACGTCACAGCGTACATTTAAATCAATGTAACCCAAGATTTGAAAGTTGCAGTAAATTGTATTGATTTTGTATTCAGTGTAATGGAAGGAAATCTGTGTAATCTGAGTGTTTTTGTATTGTAAAAATTTGTATGTAAGTGCAACTTTCAAATCTGGACCTCACTACATTAAATTGACCAGTGTTTTATTGTTTTCTGGGCTATCGTATCAAATGAGGTATCAAAATTCGCAGAAATAAATTCTGCTTTCAACACATTTTACAGATTTGTAATACAATAGCCCCTGTTTGAATAATGGCCATTATTTAAGGGGGTTTAGTTACTTTTTTTGAGATGTTTATTATACACATACACACACACAATAGTAGAAAGGGTCCCCGGTATTTCGTCCCCGTTTGCATAATCCTAAACTGCATCCACGTTCAGAAGATATTACATGTGGGGGCATGTGGGTGTGCATACACTTACTTAAGTGCAAGTGCTAACATCATTTCAGTGTATGTGAACACCTACATGTACATTGCATAAAGCTGTATTCATCCATAGCATTCATTAGAATCACTTTTCCCTACTATCACCAGTTTATACCAAAGCATTATGTGTTTCAGGAAAATGGTGTCAAATTTGGTTGTGCTGGCCTTTCATCAAACTGGACTAATTTTGTTGTTTAAAAAAGGGATTTGATGCATGAGGACAGCAGATGACATTCATGGCTAGGGTTGCAGCTAGTTGTCATTTAGTAGAACACCTGCATACTTGGGAGCAAATCCAGTGAAAGGTGAAAACCGTTACAAACTAAACACAGTGCTAACAAACAGAAAATCCTCACTAGTTTGAGTCGTCATAATACTTTACATACTTGCTTGATTAAAGAGGAGTGGTCCAGTTTTTTAACTTACATTGAGGCTTACCATTAAAATAAAATGTTTCCAAATTTTGAGTTGCATTGCTCCAGCAGTTTTGATATGAGAAGAAAAGACGTGTATAACAATGACCCACATGGGGTGGCACTCAAGTTCTGCACGTACATGTACAGCACTATTTTTTTAGTTTGGACGCAAAAAAGAAACTTTTCATACAAGTACAGGGCAGGGGTGCCCGTTATGGTCCGTGCACGCAGCAAAATCTACCGTAATAAATTAGTATTTCCGTGTTTTTGACTGGACACAATACAAATCTCAGACAAAATGTCAAAATAAATACTCCAAGAACTACACGTACATGAGTACATCACATCAATCACTCTGGTATATAAAATAGTGGTAAATTTGTTGAGCATGGCAATATTTGGGGTGTTGAATTCTGGCAGCCAATCACAAGCCTGCACGGCCGCGATATCGCAGCGTGATGCAAAAAAGTTGAACATTTTCCAACTCCATCCCTGACCGATTTTTCACTGCCAAGCTCGTAAAAACCTGGCTCAGATTACAGTTTTTATAGCATCGCAGCAACTCATCGCGCTGTGATGTGGAGTCAGGATCGGGCTTAAGGTATCAAACTGCAGCTAATGAAATTATCCACACGCTCATATCAATTTCAACATTATTTACACTAACTTCCACCGTGCTTTTTAGCTCTGGGAAAGGAGAGAAGGAAGGAATAAAGAGAGAAGTTGAACAAAGAACTTGTTTGCTCCCCTCAGGATTTGAACCACAGACCCCACAGACATGTCACAACTTGCACCTAAATGGAATCAGCCAAATTTGTTGTGTTTGTAGGTAAACAGAGCAAAGTTCGACATAAAGTCATAATTCAAGAAATTATGACTTTATGTCCGCCCATAGAACTGTGTGTTAAACGGCCCAAATAACAAGCAGGGTTTCTTTCACGTTACCTCGTTATTTCATCTCAAAATGGACAGAAACCATTCCCGATCATTATTACTAGTTTTATTTCAGCATTTTGAGTATATTTTTAAAATTTAAAATTTGAAGGAAATCGTACATTAATTAAGCCTTTAATAAATCATGTTGAGGATTATGAATAATCAAGCAAGTGTGGACTTTCTTTTTTGTAGGTATTTTCATAGCTTCATTACATCAAGGCGTCTGGCACAATTGTTTCGACAAGAGAGATGGTTTTGATTTTATTTTTCTATGTTGTTAGCACATCTATGATAATGACAAAGGTACCAAAATCTGAATTATGATTTTTACGATCATCCGGATGTGCTAATCACAGAATGGGTCGGAGGCATAAAAGTTGTCAGAATTCCAGGGTTCAAATTAAGTCATTTACTTGCAATACAAGGTATGCTCACAACATGTACTTCATCAAACTTTTACCTTCA
Source organism: Amphiura filiformis (assembly GCF_039555335.1). Classification (NCBI taxonomy): domain Eukaryota; kingdom Metazoa; phylum Echinodermata; class Ophiuroidea; order Amphilepidida; family Amphiuridae; genus Amphiura; species Amphiura filiformis. The sequence goes on from NC_092628.1 coordinate 64,218,845, forward strand.
AAATTTTGGACAAATGTGTTAGTATTTTCTTTTTCATCCTCCAGAAGAAGGAAGTTCATAAAATGTATACTTCTTTGCCGATACATACAATCGGAAGTCATAATTTGATCCTTCACACAATAATCCTCTAAATGTACTTATATTCATCAACTTACTTTCATCAGGCTGTGGAGCTGATAGGATATCACTGTGCTTCTTTTTCACCTCCTCTACATTTTGTGCTATCTTGTCTATGTTGTTTCGAATCTCTTCAACCTGAAGTAAATATGCAGAGTACATCCTGTTAAGTCACTTTTGCTTGTGAGCTAATCATAAGCAATAATGTATGATTCTGTCAAATTTTTACTTTTGTTATTACAGAGGTGTAAGTGGGGTTACGATCCACTCCCTGAAAAAGATGCGAGCCAAAGGCTAGCACCTCGCCAAATTTCCGGAAGTGCAAGGGGGCTTGTCCGGGGAATAGGCTGCAGGGTATCACCCCCCCCCTCAAAAAAGGTGTTTTTTGGCTCTTTTTATGACAAATTATCATCATCCATCCCGGAAATGTAAAAATAAAAAAATAAAATAAAAAAACATTTTTTTTTTTACATTTCCGGAATTTATTTTTTTGGCCACATTTCCGGGAGACTTACACCTCTTGTTATTATTAGTGAGGGGGAGGGGTTACTTGGCCTGTTTTTTCATAAATGCATCTGATGGATGTTATTTACATAAGAGTTAATTTACTTACCTGTTCAAAGAATTCTTCCATGTATTTGTCACTTTCCATGTTGACTGCAACATCATCTGGCCCCACCTCATCCTCTTCTCCATCACCCTGCACAGGTTTGTCAAAGAAACAGAAAATTATTTTTACAAGTTAATTTAAGGTTCAGGGTTTTACAAGACAAGTGTTGTTTTTCCAAAAGCCTGTGTGCTCTTGTAGAAAGGAGGGATTTACGACTATTACTAATGCTAAGTACTACCACGGCGCAGCCCACGGAAATAGTGGAAAATTACATTTTCGTGGTAAATACAACAAAAATGCATCATCAAGCAAGAATCTGGTGAAATTCTACCATAATTGTGACCGTACACCACAAATGAGCCATAAAGTCGGCCTACGGTCAATTTTGTTTTTTTTTGTGTTTAGAAAATATAGATCTACGCTTTAAAAATGGTATATCATTTGACTTCAAACGATATCCAGAAGCGGGGTTATGGTTTGTTAAACTCTGCTCCTTCAACAAAATGGTACCTTTTTTCGGTTCTACATGTGTGTCTCTTTTTCCACATTGCTGGTAATAAATATCAAACCATCATAATTGGTGGTCATTTCAAATCATCCCCAAGTCAACAAGGTTCAGGAATGTCCTCTCATTGTTAATTGTTCGTTAAATACATGTATACATACCTAGACAAAAAAAAAAAGAGCTATATAGAATTCTATAGACATAGGAAGAAGCCTATTATCCTCTTAGCAATAGGATTATTGATTGGTTTAAAAGGTGCTTGACTGGTGCTATCAAAATGAGATCTACATATGTATACATGTCGCACCAAATTGAGGTACCTATGAATACGACCTTCATGCACATTTTACACTGCAACTCTGAATACAATTTGCCAACTTTATGGCTCATTCGTGGTGTACGGCCACAATAAGGTAATGAAATGAAGCTTGAGTCATAATAGGTTTTGTTACATATATATGCAATTTAGCGATCGTTGCTGACATGACTGATGCCAGTTTTAAGCTCACAAAATATGGCATGGAAATGCTTGCATTTTATCAAATTTTCACAGAAAAATTGGAGGGGATGTAAAGTGGTCACCTCGTGTTTATTACAAACAATACGGTAGTTGTATTTCGGCCATCCCACATTTGTGACAGCTGCCCAACATTATATAACCTTGCTGCGAACCCTGCAGCATACACGTAGGGGTTCGGACCTTGTTTCCTTACTCGTCTTGCTGGGATAACAAAGCAAATCCTTCATTGCTAAGGGAAGTTTCAATACAAGGTGGTTTGTCCAATTCCTCTTGTTGTCATATTTTGTCGAAAGTAATTGTTGAAGCTTTAATTAGACTAGCTAAATCAAGTGAACAAGCTTTGTAGGCTATAAACCTATAAATCATACTGTGATTCAGGCATGCAGCTGAGCAGGGTTAGTGGTGCCTGGTTTAAGCAGGGTGATCCAGTGGAAGCTATTTGAACCCTTAACCCCCCCCCCCCCTTTAGTCTGAAAACAAGGGGTCCAAACCTGAAAACAAAGGGTCCATAGTTCTCCAAAACCTTTAAACAATTTAAGAATTTAAAAAATTTAAAAATTAAATAAAAAAAGTGAACAAATAATAAAATAAAATTTTATTTATTTTATTTTGTTTTATTTTAATTTGTTTTTATTTCATTTCATTATTTCTTGTATACCATATTATATTTTTATCCCCTTTCATTTCCTTTTGTAGGTAATTTCTTTTTCCTCCTCTCCTCTCCTTTCCTTTTCACCATTTTAGGGGATCAGTAAAATCAGTTGCTGGGAAAATGATGCGCATAATTTAAGTTGGGAAACTTTTAAACAGAAAAATCGGTGGCGCCTAAATGGACCCAAATCTTGTTATTGAAGGAGGACCAGAGAACCCAGTGGAACCAGAGAAATACTGCTACAAAAAAAAAAAAGAAGCTGGATAAAGTTGTACATTTTTTTACTTTTGCTTCTATTCAATTATATGCCCCTGGAGTGGAAGTACAATAGTACATACATGCTCTGGTTCCAACCTTCAATAAGAAGTAATTTAGGGTCTATAACTTGTAAAAAAAATTGTAAAAAACACAATTGCACCAAAAAAAAAAAGCAATGGTATCGCTGAATCACCTCCCGAAATGCCTGGTTGTTTATACACATAGAATCAAGCATGCTGACTGGCAGTGTCTGCAATAAGTGCATAGCAGTAGCAAAATGCTACACTACACAATTTTGGAATATGTAGCAATTTTGTACCATTCATAAGCATTCGAGTAGTAATAGAGGCCGTCAGTGTGACGTCACAGTCAAGGCTTTGAACCAGGCACCCAGGCTTTTTTACACCATGGTTGCTAGTAGGGATTATATGTTTTCAATATTACATTCGCATTGACGGTAATTTTTTGCGAGCTCGCCACGATTCTGGCGAGTAGATTTCTTGCAATATTTGGCTTATTTACCATCCAATTTATATCCTTCAATGTACCTGTACATATCCTTAGCATATCCAGCATGGTCAAAAAAAGTTCTTGAGGTTTCTGATCGTCACGATGAAACACTTAAGGTAGAGTCCGAAGTTTACCGTTTTCTAAAATCCATTTTCCGTGTTGTAATCCGTGTTGTAAAATTTGTAAATCCGTGTCATGAATAAAGCTTAAAATGTATAAACAAACTGTTCCAATATCGCGATCAATATGCTCTGATTGGAATATTCTCACGATAATAGGCCGACTATTACGATGTTGGGAGGGATAGGCCTATATGGGGTTCATGCCTTGGTAATTAACCTTTATTTCGGTATTATTAAACAGTATTTTTATCATAGAAATTGACATACACAACTCATGATTGTTTTTTAAATTAATTTCTCTTATCTTTTTACAATTTTTGTCACATCATAATAAAATGTTATTTTCTGTGTTGTACCTCCGATTCCGTGATTTTCTTCCGTTTTCCGTAAAACGGAAAGCTTCGGACTCTAACTTAAGGATGCAATTTTTTCAGTTTTTCCAGCCATTTTGTTTCAGGGGTGTGAATGGAGCTTTCCAAAAAACGCGGAAAAAAACCAAGTATTCATTAGTGCGTTCGAAGCACGTATAGAAAGCTTACCTACTACCATCCGTATTTCATCATAAATATATGAGAAGATTATAAGCTTACATTTCATAGCACAGATGTGAGTATTGCGCAACAAAATTACAATCCTGGTAGCCATTATATCCTCCCTGTGATTTTTAATAAACATGTCGTCACACTTTAGATGGATGGATCCGATTGAAAATATCAGTTTAGTTTCAGCTCAGTTCCCTACACAGGGAAACTGGCCACCGCCATTTTAATATCATTCCGATGGGAACAGTTCCAAACACAACAATGAGTGCAAGCATGGATTCAAAGAAAAAGTGAACTTCGCAACAATATGTGGGATATGCATCACATGTTTTCTACTCTCATCTCCAGCGTTAGTGCTGCGTTACAATACGTGTTTGTAAAGTGTGTTCTACATACATTGTAGAGTGATGGGTTTCTTTCTTTACTGGAGTTGAGGATGATGAGAAAAAGAATTCCTTTTAAAAAGGAATACGGCGAGCAATTGCCAAACTCGCGGATTTGAAAAATTGAAAAAAACATGGAAATGCATGGATTTCCGCGGATTTGGGAGTAGGCCTACAGTGCCGTAAAACAGGGTGACTTTGGACGATGGAGTGACTTTGGACACACATAGGAAAAACTATTATTTCATGTCTACTGTTTTACCTTTTAATATTTCTTTTTATATGTTCTTATGAGGATGTATGGACATTACAAATGACTCAACTTTCCCAGTATAATGTGTTATCTTACATGTTTTTCATAACTTTTTAGCTGGGCTCATAAAATACAGGATTTTTGTGGTGGTCAAACTTCCGGTAATCCACCGGAACATAAGAGTGGAAACTCGGAAACACGGATTAATCATGAACCTACCTGGATAGTCATGATATCTACTACCCACTCGTAAGAATTTAAAAGCAGTCTGTGTCCAATGTCACCCCAGGGTTTGGCTTCCTTTCCGGGGTGACTTTGGACATAATAAACGAATACCAAAAAAACCCAACATGAAACTCAGAATTCTGCTGATCATTATAAAAATATTTACGACAATACATCAAAATTGTCCAAAGCCACCCCATTTTACGGTATTAAAAACGCGGATTTCTGCGTTAACGCGGAAATTTCATACCCCTGTTGTTTACTCGTTGTTATCGACGTGACCCGGAAGTAACAGATTAGTCTCAACCCCACTCACCCCAGAGTGCAACGTGGCTGTATCGCGAACATGACTTGACGGCAGAAACCGGCTGTAAATGAGGTGGGTCATCTTGTGACTTGCATTGTTTCATCACCGAACACTCTTGTCAGATGTGGGGGGGGGGGTGGGGTGGCAAGAGAGTCTAATGGTTGCCCAGTTTTGGCTCCTGGTATATCCAATATTTTACACTACAAACTATAGGAACAGGAGCCATCTTTGGGACCAGGAGCTCATTTTAGCTCCTGGTCTAGGCATACTGGTACGGTACTTAATAAGGCCTGGTCACATACAGTGGCCATCTTGTGGGTACCAGTAAACTTGGTTCAAAGTTTCAGGTCATGAACAACAGGTGAATTAGGTGAACTAGATACAATCTAGAAAAATTGTTTAATTTGTGTACATCGTGGAACATTCAACTACGCTTGATAAGTTGTTACTAGTGGTGGGTTAAGGAATCCTGATGTTTAAATTTCTTAGGGAACAGGCTTATTTCATGCAGTATGATCTCCTGAGCATTTTGACACCATTTTCATCCAAATCGGCCAAAAAATGAGTTGGTGCCGGCCAAAACAAGTATTTGGACAGGGGGGGTCTGAAAATCAATATTTTTGACAATAATCAATATGCATAATTATGTTGAAGTTGGTGCTGATTTGTATGTAATTGATGTCTAGAATTCCATTTATGAAAGTTGCATAAAAATTGGAGTTGTCGTTTTCTTAAAATGGCTGTTTTACGTCCGCAATTCACAGCCGCAATTGTGTTTTTGGGTGCAATTGCGCTTCTTCAAAACAAAACAAAATTATAGACCCTAAATTTCTTGTTAGGCCCATGAAAGTCAATTCCGAGTATATCGTCACTTTTTTTTCCAGGTTGGTGAGGTGACTTTTTCATTTTTCATTATTTCTTCAGATTTCATTATTGACCTAAAATGCGTGTTGATTTAAAGCAAATGAAAATGGAAATAAAGGCGACAAAGAAATTTTCACGAAAGGTAGGGACTAGAAAAGTTAGAAAAGAGCCTGGTTCTGCTTCCAAGTTATGAGTTTACATGTTTTACAAACAAAAATATATGTTTCCAATTGCTAAAACTGGAGAAAACACTGATACTTTGAAAATAATGAATTATTTTGGCATTTTTGAAAATTTGACGTGGGTATTTTTGGTTTCCAAAAAGTCAATGCGGACGGGGACGATAAACTCGAATCGACTTTCACGCGCCTTATTCAAGGTTGGAACCAGAGAAAGACTGCTATTTTAAAAAAAAGTTCTGAGATTTTTATTCAAAGCTGGATAAAGTTGTATTTTAAATACTTTTGCTTAACTACTGAACAGCTAGCAATGCATGTTTATTCAATCTTCTGGCAACAGTATTTTTAAAAAACATGGCGCACTGCGGGAAAGTTTTTTACCTGCAGTAATTGAATTTGTGTGGCCGGCACTTGCTATCGGGAAATGTAGGCCTACACATCAATGGGATGTTTCTCATGGATTCGATTCATGTACATCATACCAACGTATGAGTGATGATGTTAGTCCTAAACATTAAACATCATTTTCCGAGGCACGGAAGTACACCAAATTGGTGTTTATGACCTTTGACATTCTTTTGTGGCAAGTGACAGGGTCTTTCAATTCACGCCGAGTGTCCTTGACTGTTACAGGCTTGACTATGCTTCAGTGGTCATGAAAGAATTCAAAAGATAACCTCTGCCCCAATAATCCCAAGTTATTGTCTGAAACTGCACCTCGGAAGATGTATACGTCGAACAACTGAATACAAGCACAATGTACGGACCAATATATTTTTGTAAACATTTTAGGCCTATAACAAAATTCGTACAAATTGTACAACTATAGTTTCTACCCTATGACCTATAAAAGTTACCTGTTATCAAAGTGTCCGCAAAAAACTGGTCATCGTAAGTATCTTTGATGCTGAAAACTAAGGATATTCACGCAGGGACAGGCCAAAAACCTTACCTCGATCGTAAAATCCAGCCGATGCATGTCATAAATAATTCATTATTACATTGTGTAGTTGTCACTGATTGTGTCCATGTATTGTTATTGCACCTGCGATCTCGCGCGAGAGCAGTTGTCAAGCTGAATTTATACTCGATCGCTGGATCACCACATGAATTCGCCTCTAGAAAACCTCTACGAGGTTGTTGCATCGAGCACGCTGACTGGCTTAGCAATTATCAAAATAGTTTTGTAAACCAATCAGGTTAGACGTACTTTACTGGCGAGTCACATTAATTAATACCGTAAAAGGCCGGCGCGTTCATTGATTGGCTTACGCTTTCAAAGAATGACTTTTGCAACCAATCACAATACGGGTTATATGACGCCCGTCGGAAATTTTGCATACGTCCACGATGACGTCATGCCCCAGAGCCACGAGGCTGGCTTTTCTACGGAAGCGAGCGAGTGGTATAAAGTCAGTTTCACAGCTGTGATTTAATGGAGCACACCCACAGCGCATTTTATGATTTGACAGATAGGCCAATTACAATAGATCCTTAGTTTCCTGTTTCCCTCGCGCGTCCAAAATCAAGAATGGAAAAATATTTAATTATTTTATTTTTATTTAGGTATTTTCATCTTTTAATTGACTTTTTAATTACTTTTATTTGCTAATATCTGTTTTTGATCATCTCAACTTTGATTATGAATATAAAACAAGAACATTGTAGTGTCCCCTACTAATATTAATGTAGAAAATCAATTATAAAGGTAAAATAATTAAATCCGTAGTCTTAGTCAAAATGACCAAATGGACTGTTGATAATAGTCAAGACCACATTTTCAAAATAAAGAAAGTAATAGATAATTAATAATTAATAGATAATTAATAATTAATAATTAAAAGTCACCTCGTCCTTTATTTCAAACTTGAAACAGGAAACTAAGAATTAATTGTGAAGGGCCTAAAAATGAAATTGGCAATTCTGAGCAACGGGATTCCATGAAATGGACGATTATGTAAGTTATTCTACAGGATCGGTAATAATTAACAGCTGGTCTGCTGTATTTGAAGTGCATATTGAAGTTTGTAAGTTTGTAACTTCGTATGTTTATTGCAATTGATATTATAGGAAGCTTAAATTGGCAGGCTCTCATGCAATGTATCCGTCTCTTCCGAACATATATGGACGTTCAGGGCAAGTCATACTGAAGTATGACTTGCCCACACAGGGTATAGGAAGATGTATGGTAAGAACTCAGTCCTCAAATGATAGTCATAACGACCAAAAGATAAGTGACTGACTATCATTGAGGACTGTCGAGTTCCGCAGTCTAGTATGACGTGCCCAGACGCTCTAGTCGAGAAGTGATTGAGCTTGAGGGAGGGGTGCAAGTAGTCCGAATAATCAGACCTATATCCAGGCTGGACACATCACACTACCGTGTGATTTATCCAGTTCGTCGCCGAACTTGCATATAACATGGAGAGCTTAGCATAACGGCCTGCCTATTTACGCTTCCTGAAAACACTCTTGCACATAACATACAAAACCACAAATTCACTAACTTCAACTTGCACTACCGACACCATGAAAAATAGTTTAATTATTACCGATCCTTCAGAATACTTGCAAATATTGGCAGTTTCATAAAATCCTGCTGCTGAAAATCGTAAATTCCACAATCTTCTGTCAGATCCAGGTCAGTAATCACAGGTGGGCGAATCTACCAGCGTGACAAGACCAGAGATAATAAAAGGATGAGAGGCCACGCCCGTACAAATAGCTAGCCTGATTGGCAAGCGTCGTCGCTGGCCAGATCTTCTACGGTCGTGTATGATGAGTAGAGACCATAGAGCCCTATATAGGGCTCTGTGGAAGAAACGGTTCCTAATTTTGAAGCCATGGATAATATATTCATTTATACGAGAACCATATTTTTGTACCAATCACAGAACAGAATTTCACTTACTCACAGCTGTCAATCATTCTTGTGAAACGTAAGCTCCGCCTAGTATCAAGGTCTTCTTCTGCGCATTGGTTGTGCGCATAAAAGTGGCCTCCAGCACAAATCCTGTGCACACGATCAGGTTGGATGGGCGGTTTACGCCTGGTTTACACTTTACACAACAGGAACTGCGATGCATCCTAAACTGGATCGTTTCCGTGTATTCGCATTGCATGGTGGGTAATCGCCTGCCAATTTGCGTAGCTCCACGTTCACAACAGTTTAAAATCAACACAGGTAAATCCATATAAAAATTAACATGGACACAAAATTGACATAGCTTATGTAATTCAAATAATAAAATAATAAAATGTAATATTATCATGATAGATGCACGTTTTATTAAAACTTGAAAAGATTATTAAGTCCAATAATTTGTTTGTGTTAGTTTGCACGAGTCACAAAATGGCGACCCATCACGCATTTTCTGCATGTGCCGACATTAGTAACTCATAGTGACTGTCCTCAAACTAAGCGCCAGTGTGTCTCAGGCCTGATAACGACCCCAGGTAATTTTATGCAGAAAGTTTTCTTGCGAACAGCTGCAGGTGACAATTAAACAATGAACACGGCTTGTTTTAATATGTACATGCGTGGGGAGGCTTGTATGTCAGCTGACGTGTTTTGGACATGTTCCGGCGTAAAAAAGTGTTGTTTTTCTTCATGAAAAATACCAGCGATGACCAGTTTTTGTGGGCTATTTGATTTACAGGTATGTCGGTTCGTCATAGGGTAGAAATGATAGCTGTACAATTTGTATAACATACAGTTTAACATAGGCCTAAACATTTATGGGCACAAATCGACCTTCCGTATTATGCACAAGTATGTGGAAGTGGCAGGCATAAATCAGACCCAGAACAAAATATTAATTTCTGACATGATCTTGTACTGGGTCTGAACTGTTTCCATATGAAATCTTGATGGCAAATTGGACAATAGAAGCACATGGTTCTACGTGACAGCTTTTTAATCCCTATTCATGTTACGTGAATCACGCTATTGTGGACCATCCTTCTGATACTTGAGTGTTTGGACAAGCGGAACAGTCTTTTGTCTATCTCTCTGTTTGTAAACAAACCAGGAGGTCGAAATCGTCCTCCTCGCCGAATACGAAAGTCAGCGTAATAGTACGGCACTAGGGTGCAAGCATGGCAAGATCAGAAGTACCCCGGGCTACCGGCTTGTATTATATTTAAAATCATCATTATGATCATGCACACATTTCGCATGCACACATAATGATAATCATACATGTACATGACATTGACATCGTCGTTTCATGATGATGATATTATTTGTAAATTTGATAAAAAATAATTACTTGTTTTTTTTTATTTATATTATTTAATAATATTTTTATTTTGGCCCACATTATCACTGGCAATGCCAATGCACTAAGTAATAGAGTACTGCTAAAGCTGACTCTTGTCTATATTACTATACCAGTGCTAGCCTATGTAGTTCATACATGTAGTACAAATAGTACATAACATTGTCTGTGTCTGTGAATACGATGTGTGTGTGGTGGGTGACCCTCCCACTTCTCATTTATTCGTTTTCTCACTTACCCTTTTCAACGAGCCCAAACGGTCCCTCATTATGACCTAGCACCCTATATTTTCCTTAGGATTTATATGATGAAATCAGAGCACCAAGAGGTAAGAAATAATATCCCTACAAGGAAAAATCGTAGTCCAATCCTATTCGATTTACACCGGCTACAGTGCAGGGTCAGCCATGAGCCATTAGCAAAACAGAAGGGCGAAACTACGCATGCGTAAACAATTAGCGACGTGTGGCTGGCTCTCTTTTGAATGGGGCGCATAACGAGTCTAAAAATAAACCGGGAATCAAAATTGTGCTGGTTGTCTTTTTCTTTCAATTTTTTCAGGGGCCGTTGATTTTATTGGGCAGGTGGAGAATAAGGGTGGAGCCTACACACATACGAGAACATTATAATTGAAAATTAATTAATTTATCATTACTCAAATATATAGAGTATTTTTTTACAAATGTGAACATTTTAAATAATAAACCCCAAATGTGATGAACAATTTCAATGGTAAAAGAAGTCAAAAACTGAAGTATTTAAAATTTAATGAATGTGAGCTTCAAAATTGGTATGTGTTCACAGTATCCTCATTCACACTTACTACTAAAAAAGTCAATAAAAGTGTACATTTCGTAAAAATATCCAATTATTTGAAAGGATTTATTATTTGAAAATAATAACAATTATTTATTAGTACCATATTAAAAGCAAATGAGTTTATATGTTGTTTTATCACAGTTGGAAAATAATGTCTTTAAATTTGGGTCAAGAAGTCGGAAGCGCGCGGAACGACCATTGAAATTCATTCATTGCAGAAGTCAGGGTGTCATTTCCACCTTTATTATCGAACGAAGAGTTGTACTTTGTCTTTAACGTAATTATATTTTACCTTCATGATTTCAATCAAGTGTATTTTAAGTGATTGCTAGTTGTATTATATTAGGGGGTGGCAATGTTTTGTAGTCTGTTATAACCGGTTTAAACCGGACCAATCAAGTTATTTACTGGCAGTGCCATTCATTCATTGCAGGAACAATCGCTGGTGTACATGCATGACATGTGAGAATAGTGAAACATAATCTATTGTATCTGGCGTAATCTTTACGGAAAACGTTTGATTCATCGTACTTATTGATACAGGACGTACTGAATTAACTTATTGTTGATATATGTTTTATAATTGATAACCAGGAAGTAAGATTTTGGGTCAGAATACCAGTGGTATGTACAATCAATGACAATGTGTACTATACTTGCACTACTCGAAACACACATTGACTGGAGTGTCATGTATAATAATTATAATCATTTGCAGTAAACCTTTGACGAGCGCAGATTTTAAGCATACATAGTGTATTTTCTGCGCTGGACGCACTTGTCTCTAGAGTAATCTGACTCTGATTTAGACTCGCTGAGTCTCATGGACGCCGTTCCTATGTCCATCAGACTCGTATTTCCCATTTTGGATGTCAATGGGAAATACACACTTAACGATTTGCGCCGGTTAGAAACTTGAAAAAAAATCTTTAAAATTTTATCAATGTTTATAAAAGTGGTACCAACCTTATAAGTTATTGTGCTTGCTAATTTAAGACTCGGTTGAAACAAAATTAAGGATGGAATGCATTTTAGTGTCCAAAAAGGCAAAATTATCGTCAAAGTTCTGCGAAATCGGCACCCTTATGAAGGGTTCAGAATTGAATCGAAGCGAAAATATCTGATCTTTGCGATCAAAAACACAAAATTGCAACTTAAAACATACTATTGGCAAAAGACATTATTACCAAACAATATAGAATAGAAAATTTGACATCATTTTCTCAAAATATTGAAGAAATTTGCTCACTAGACATCGAAAAAGTACGCAATCCAATTCCCGTTCAAACGCGTGAGAAACTGAAAGTGCATAATCCCGACTATGATTGGCTGCTGATGAGGCGATCTGCTGTTGCCGAGTGGAAATTTATGAATGAACTGTGCACCGTCTGCATTTCTGGCTCTGAATTTGCAACATCATGCAGTCATGGTAGTCCCGCTCGTCAAAGGTTTCCTGCAAAATATTATTATAGCAGTGTGCATTACAATATACATGAGGCGATTGACGGTTCGGCGGTGATCGCTGAATGAATACACCCCTTGCCTTGTGAATGAATTGTGACTATTTTTGCATTTTTCTCAGAAACTAATTATTTAAACACTGGTATTGTGGTAACAAAAATTATTTATACATATTAGGCTAATGAAAGTCAATATTATGTTTAGCGTAACATTTTTTTCAAACCACAATGAGGCAACTTTTTCATTATTCATTATTCATTATTTTGCAACGTTTCATTAATTACAAAATAGCAGCCGCTTCATCAACACTTGTCGCACTATATACATACCTGCCAACTACTCCGATTTTAGCGGAGTTACTCCGATTCGAGTTTTAAACCCCGAAAATCGGAGTACTCCGATTTTCTGGGAAAAAAATTTTAAAAAAAAAATCTTTTTTTTTTTTTTTTTTTTTTTTAATAATTTTTTTAAATTTCTTTTCGGCGACTTTGGAGAACCACTGGACCTATTCTGAAGTGCTAGGATCATTCACAGTTAATTTGAAAACAATTGGAAAAAATTACAAAAAAATTACAGTTTGTTATTCTTAATATGCAAACCACTAACTAATGTTTACCGCTTCATCTAGCACATTATTATAAAATGCATGGAAAACCAATGCATGTATAATATTGTGTTAGATGAAGAGGTAAACATTAGTTAGTGGTTTCCATATTAAAGATAACAAACTGTCATTTTTTTAATGTTTTCAATTTTTTTTTCAAATCATCTGTGAATGATCCTAGCACTTCAGAATACGTCTAGTGTTTCTCCAAAGTCAACAAAAACTTTGACATGTTTTTGGTTAAATTTTTTTTCTGAATTTTAAACTTTGTATTGTGCATCATATCAGTGTCCTATCAGTCATGTAGGCCCTGTTATAAAGCCAAAAAATCGCTTCAACGAATGATCGTTATGTACACCAAAGTATAGGAAACTGCATTTTTAAAAGCACATTTTCTATGTGAAGGAAGCATATTTTTCAAACTTGTAAAAACAAGTCCCAGAATGTTTTTTCACATTTTTTCAAAGGTTGCAGTCATCAAATATGTGTTGAAATTGTTGCCAGATATGGAGTATAAATCCCTCCTCAAATGCAACCTTCAGAATAGGTCTAGAGGTTCTCAAGTTGCCAAAAACTTTGAAAAAATTAAGAAAAAATGGATTTTTTTTATAAATTTTCACCTTTGTATTGTGCATCATATCTGTGTCCTATCAGTCACGTAGGCCTTGTTATAAAGCCAAAAAATCGCTTCAACGAATGATCGTTATGTACAAAAGTATGGGAAACTGCATTTTTAAAAGCACATTTTCTGTGTGAAGGAAGCATATTTTTCAAACTTATAAAAACAGGTCCCAGAATGTTTTTTCACATTTTTTTCAAAGGTTGTAGTCATCAAATATGTGTTGAAATTGTTGCTAGATATGGAGTATAAATCCCTCCTCAAAGTGTATAAAAGCCTAGGGCTTCATTTTCACCTTGTTGTTTTTCTATAAAATGTGTCTAATGTGAAGGGGCTTATAAGGGTTTTTACAGTGTAGAAACCCTCTAGCTTTGGGGGGCTTCGCCCCCTCAACCCCCACCGGGGCTTTGCCCCTGGACCCCACCAAGGGCCCTTGAGCGGGCCCCTGGACCCCCCGCCGTCAGAGGCGATACTACGGGCGCTTCGCGCCCTACGTTCGCCATGTACTCTGTTTTCTAGGTTTTCAATGTTGGCAGGTATGTATATACCCTCCAATATTCTATTAAAACAACTCTAATCAACAGTAGGCCTTTTTTGAAGGCATATGAACCAACACATTTGTATTAAAAATATTTTTCACCATCCAGGTATTTATACCAGCTTTCTTACCAGTTAAAAGGCCATAAATTGTTAAATGACTGTCCACATTATTGGTCCAAAACCAGCCCTCCTTGGGGTAATGGCCAATTATAGTTCAATTTGATAACAGAATCATGTTTTTAGTTCTTTTTTATGTTGGAATAGGTTGATTTATCATTGGCATTTGTGCTTGTGTCCCCACTGGAAACTAATTGTGTACAAAATACAAAATAATGAACTGTTTTGGGATTTTGGCATCACAAACGCGGCCAGAAAATCCAAACGCGGGCGGGTGACGCTAAACATAACATTGACTTTCATTAGCCTTATAGGGACAAGGTCGAGGAATCAAATTACCTACACTGGAATTTCAGTGTGACTCAAGACAAGTATTTTTTTTTTACTGCAACTCCAAAACTGTTGTCTGTGCTGAAATAAAATTTTCAGTGCAGTAGTTGTAGTCCTTGCCCCTATTTACATATCTTACTTGTCACCAATGCGCTGTAATCTTTGAGAAAAATGCAAAAATAGGCACAAAATTGGCCAGTGGTGTAGACTAGTACCACCTTATTGAATTGGTGCGCATTCATTCTCTCACATGCTTGGTCGGGGCTGGCCGTCTGTTCCATCTTTTTCCCTGAGGGGTGGTGCAATAATTATGTGTACCCCGGGTGGTGAATTCTCAAAATGGTCTGCCAAAAATCGCCCCCCCCTTTGGCCGTGCCAAAAAATCTTTGCCCCCCCCCCTTTCGACGTGCCAAAAAACCTTTGCCCCCCACCTTACACATGCAAGATTTTGGGGAACCCTAATTTAAAACCTTAAATTGACTTATCTCATATAATGCGAGCGCAGCGAGCAGGAAATTTTGCATATTTGAACGTGTTCCTAACGTTTTCCTTAAAATGGTACCCAAAATATCTGGCAAAAATTGCTTGCCCCCCTTTCGACCTGCCAAAAATTGCTTGACCCCCCTCCTTTTGACCTGCCAAAAATGCTTGCCCCCCCCCCTTTTTGGCCTGCCAAAAATCTTTGCCCCCCCTATAATTCACCACCCGGGGTACGTGTACATAATTATTGCACCACCCCTAACCAACCCATTTCAAAGTCTCACATCTACCTGTCAAAGGGGATGGGGACACAAAAATAAACATTTTCAAAACTAAAGTTTGTGCAATTTCTAATTTGCACCAAAAAACAGTAAAAAATGTTTTTAAAAAATCATAAAAAGCCTGATTTTTGCCCAAATTTCAAATGTTTTTGTTTTGGTGAAGTTGGGCAATTTAATTACAATGTTCCTAAATGAATGTGTAAAGTTGCTGAATTGGTACTTTTCTATTATTCCTTTCAGATAAAATATGGCTGCAGCACCACAACAACAAATAGAATATGTAGCAGAATTTAAAGTAAGAATTCAATCTATTAGTATAAAGTATAGTGTCTAGGCCATAAATATATTTTGATCAGAAGTAATGGTACGCTACTGGCAATGTGTATGTTTAATTTTGATAACTTTATGTATGGGTAAATAAAGTGAGTGAATAAATGAGCATGGGTAACATTTTGTGATCAATTTTGCGATTGATTAAAATGTCGCTGAATCGGTACTTTGCGTGTGCGATGGTGATGCATGGTTCTTTCCCAGGTAGATAAGATTAAAAAGGGTTATGGGATGGGGTATGAGCGTTTGGACAGTATTTATTGTGGGACATTAGAGCACATCAGACATATCGAATTGCATTATGAATACAAAGAATGCAGTGTTCGATTTACCTGGATTCGCATCGCAAAATGCGAGTCATTTTTTACAAACTGCTACTCAACTACACAGACCAGTAGCAAAAATGCGATCCCAAAAATTGGGGGAAAATGCCTACTTGCGATCGTGAACCACGCTGATATACCATCATTTGCAAGTTGCCATTTGTCGAAGTCAAAAATGTTTCCATAAATTCTATTTCCAAGAAAATAATCCACAAAAATATGACCCCAAAAGTCCCTAAATCGTGATGTTTACGCCATTAAACTAAATACAGTATCCTCCCTTGTATGCAAATTTTTTTTTTCCATGACGTGTTGTGTTACAAACTTCCATGTACATGTATTACCAGATAACTAAAAACGTGCATATTAATTTTATGACGTCATAGAAGTAGCACTGTTTATATGGTGTATAGTTCAGTGGTGAGATGGAAATATCGTGTGTCCTTGGTGACAATCTTCCAAAATTATACAAGATTTTTAGGATTTCATAGATTCCTCACATTATTTTAATGCTTCAGCTAATAAATTAGTGAGTTTCCTCTACTCAAAAATGTAGGACTTCTCTTGATTACTGAAGGAAAATTTGCGTTTAGAAAGGGCACACAATAATCAGCTTAGGAAGTTTAGGTGCCGAATTTTGAACCACATTCGGTCTGCAAAACTGCAGTTGCATAACATTTTTTAAGCATTGAGTACTGGGATTGAGTAATCTGTGAGAAGATAAAAAAAAAAAAAAAAAATCGATAAAATATGGTGAAAACAAACTGCTACTCAAAATTTTGGAATTGCTACTCAAATCTGAAAGTGAGTAGCAATTTTTGCTACACAAAAAAATAGATGAAAATCGAGCACTGAAAGAATGTCCTGATATCAACTAGTTTTGATTTTTTGAAATGCGCAATGTAATACACATTTTTATGGCGAATGATTAAAAATTGATATTTTTGATATTTAACAGTACCGGGTAGTTTTGTTATCTTGAAAATAAAATACTGTCATTTTTCATTATATACAGTTGGTGTTAGTAGGAGATGGAGGTACTGGTAAAACTACATTTGTAAAGCGTCATTTAACAGGAGAATTTGAAAAGAAATATGTAGGTAAGTTGTTTTTGCGTTACATGTAAATTATAACCCCAGGGGGGGGGGGCGCAGCCGGCGCGCGCCCCCTCTATTTTTTGACTAGCAAAGGGCGCCGGTAACTTAAAATATACAGAAATTTAAAAAAAGGAACAAATTCGGCCATGAACACCAAACAATGGGCCAAAACCGTTGAGTTTTCGAGGGGGTAACCCCCTTTAACACATTTTTTTCGTTGTCGACCAAAAGGCGCCCCCTTTATCAAAAATTCCTGGATCCGACCCTGAACCCCATATATTCCTAGTCAATTCAACAACAGGCTCAAATGCTATCCTATCAGAATTTCTTTTTTTAATTTCACTTAAAATTCAAGTTTGCAACTATTTTAAACTGTTGCAATTTGGTAGTTGACAGTATCTTGCGAATAGTAGTGAGCTTTGGCAAAAAATGCATTGATCATTTCATAGCGAGTGTGTAGAATTCAAATATCACATACTTTTGTAGGTCATGTGGGTATTTCCCAGCCAATATTGCAAAAGCCGATACTTTGCAATGCAATTTGGAAATTGATGTCAGTGATGGTATTGATATCATTATTGTGCTTGTTATTTATTTCCAGCAACACTTGGTGTTGAAGTTCATCCACTTGTATTTTACACAAACAGAGGACCCATCAAATTTAATGTATGGGACACAGCAGGTCAAGAAAAGTTTGGCGGTCTTAGAGATGGCTACTACATTCAAGGTAAGATCTGTGGAAAATCACCTTCCTGTTTGTTGGGGTTTTTTGTTTGTTTTGTTTTGTTTGTTTTTATTTGGAGAGTCCCTGGGCTGGACCTAGAGCCAAATGCTACAATCATTTATGGTTGATTAAAAAAAACAAAAATTACAAAATTTTGTATTAAAACGGACCCCCGGCTGTGAGGGACTAAGCTCCCTATGGCTCTTAATTGTCTGTAATATTTTCAGATTTTTTGGGGGGGGGGGCAAGTCACTGGCATTTCTGCTTTCTAATAGACAAAACTTAATTCTCTCAAGTTATGTTGCTTTTTGGACCACAACTTTTTACAAAATTGGACGTGTCGTGTGACACAGAACTTGCATGCAAGTTTCATGTGCAATCTATACTAATAAAATGATTTGAACCAACTTGTTTCTTTCAGGAAAATGTGCCATTATTATGTTTGATGTAACATCAAGAGTCACATACAAAAATGTACCCAACTGGCATCGTGATCTGGTGAGAGTATGTGAGAATGTACCCATTGTTCTGTGTGGAAACAAAGTAGACATCAAAGACCGTAAAGTGAAAGCAAAGAGCATCACCTTCCACAGGAAAAAGAATCTCCAGGTAAAGCATCCTTTCCCAATTCAAGATGGTGATGTTAGCAATTCCATGAAATGGTTTTTTTAATCCATAGAAAAGTTGCAATGTTGGCTTGGGCTGTGGATAATTATTTGATTGGGTACTGCTTCCCAACTGATTATACTGTAGCTCAGGACCTCCATCCAATCCAAACAATTGTGAGGTTTCTGGAAGCAAAAAGAAAACACTTTTACTCCCAAAATTGAAATTGTTGATTGGCTCCTATCGAGCAGCCCTGACCAGACAATCAATTTTCCAGGGCTCAATATACAGCAGATGCAACATTTCTAATGTTTCTTGAAATGCACATCACATGTAGTCCTAACACGGGTGGCATAAAAGCAATCTTGTTACCTGTAGTAGGAAGAAAGCATTATGTTGGATGAGTAGAGATGAAGGCTTTGATAGTGTAAGTGTTGGCAAAAAATTTTCTTCAATATCAAAATCTGAGTAGGTTAATTGCATACGTTAATATAGGTAGTAAGTAATATGTGATGTGATCAAGCAAAATCAGTTGGAAGTTGGATATATTGATTTTCAGATATAGCCAAACAAAGAGAATCATTTCTTTTGTTGCATATTGTTTTGGAAACACTTAAATTGTTCATATAAACTGGAAATCAATGTTCAATGGCATTTTCTGCAAAATGTAGCTTTGCAAACTTTTTATACAAATCATGTGAAAAACTGAAAATACGGCCGACTATTTGCTTGATCACACCACAATGTGACCACATTAATATTAACATGCTTAGACAATTTACTCAGTTGTTTCTAATGCAAACCTAATTCTCCCTGGCAACACTAATCCATTGTGACCAGGTTGGAACCAGTTTGCTACAACAAAACTGTTGGTGATGGGTTGCTTTCCCCTGATATGATTCAGTCCACAGTGGGAGCTTGCCTGCATAGCAGGACAATGGTTCAATTAACACCTATGTGTAGTGATGTTGTTTTCAAAATTATGCTTATTTTAAACAATTTCTTAAAAAGGTTGTATTCACAGTCTACAATTTTCATGCCATACATCAGGAACTGTCTTTTGGAATTTGCAGGAGAGCATTAAATAGCTCTTCTGACGCATTCAAGGAGAGCTGTTTAGAGCATTTACAATAGAATGCAAGAAGAGAATGGTCAGCTAAGGAGAGCTAAAAATCATTCTCCTATATCAGATTTAAGGAGAGCTGTGGTGAGCTCTTGCTCTTCTCAAAAGGCAGTCCCTGCCATGCATACTAGACTTGCTAATTAGTCCCAACTAATATAACATTGATACTTACCTATATTTTAAACTAGATATCTGACCCTATCTTGCACACAGTATACTGTATTGCAATAGATCAGTACATGAAAAATCAGACCAAATGGAGTAGAATTGGGATGGGGGAAATTTTTAGCAGCCAGTGCCCATCTCTGAATGAAACCCTCAGTTAAAACCATGTAGTCTTGTTTGCAGCCTGATTGAAAGTGCTGACTACAACAAAGACAGTCACGGTTTATTAGTGCATGACTTTCTATAGTACATTGCGTAGAAACATCACATTACTGCATCAGTATGCCAACTTTGAGAGGAGCTGGAAAGCAAATTTATATTTATTATACCATCAGTTTTTATTATTTTGTAGAAAATATGTTGGGGATTCTTTTCAACCAAGTTTATCTCAAGGTCACATGATACACAAGGCCAAATGAGCTTTTCAAAGACACCAATGCCAGTAAATTTGTCCCACTTGTTTGGAAGATGTAGTTTTTAAAAAAT
Organism: Amphiura filiformis; assembly: GCF_039555335.1. Classification (NCBI taxonomy): domain Eukaryota; kingdom Metazoa; phylum Echinodermata; class Ophiuroidea; order Amphilepidida; family Amphiuridae; genus Amphiura; species Amphiura filiformis. The sequence continues at coordinate 64,239,277 of NC_092628.1, forward strand.
TGGCCAAGCTGAGACAACTTAAATTTAAGTTGATTCTAAACTGCAAACCTAATTCTCCCTGGCATCTTTAATCCATAGTGACCAGGTTGGAACCAGTTTGCTACAATAAAACTGTTGGTGATGGGTTGCTTTCCCCTGATATGGTTCAGTCCACAGTGGGAGCTTGCCTGCATAGCAGGACAATGGTTCAATTAACACCTATGGTGATGATAATGTTTTTATCTAAATGCTTGTTTAACACGTTTCTAATTTTGTCTGCTGAGGTTTTAACTAGTTACTACAAGTTGTGTTTAGTCTACCATTTTAAGGCAGATTGACACGCATGTAATAGACTTGCTAATAACATTGATACTTGCCTAGATGGTTGGTAATTTTTTGACTTTTATCGTGTAAGTTTTAGTGAACCCATTCAAAGAAATTCAACCAAATGTGTCAACATTTCCATATAACTTAGATCTTATATAATAACCCTTCCTGCATAGGATAATAATTTTGACTTAAACCCCCACCCACCCCAAAGTTACTAACTTAGGCACCAAGGGTTTTAATGTTCAACTTCTTTCATGCAAACCAAACCTAGTATAGTGCTTAAAATATGGTGATGGTGATTTTCTGCAATAACTTGTAAATCAAGAGATGCACACTTAAAGATTAAGAACTGAAATTGCTATCACTTCAATGATGGCTAAATGTTTACTTATTATTTCTACCTGCAAACCTAATTCTCCCTGGCAACTTTAATCCATAGTGACCAGGTTGGAACCAGTTTGCTACAATAAAACTGTTGGTGATGGGTTGCTTTCCCCTGATATGGTTCAGTCCACAGTGGGAGCTTGCCTGCATAGCAGGACAATGGTTCAATTAACACATATGGTGATGATAATGTTTTTATCTAAATGCTTGTTTAACACGTTTCTAATTTTGTCTGCTGAAGTTTTAACTGGTTTTAGTGAACCCATTCAAAGAAATTAAACCAAATGTGTCAACATTTCCATAACCTAGATCTAATATAATAACCCTTCCTGCATAGGATAATAATTTTGACTTCAGGTATATGTTGATTCCAATTTTGACTTTCAAACCCCCACCCACCCCAAAATTACTAACTTAGGCACCAAGGGTTTTAATGTTCAACTTCTTTCATGCAAACCAAACCTAGTATAGTGCTTAAAACATGGTGATGGTGATTTACTGCAATAACTTGTAAGCGATGCACACTTAAAGATTAAGGTGGTTATGGAGGCATTATAAAAGTGTTCTAAGCATGTTTTAAACAGATTAATTGAGTAGAGCAAAGTACACTGATCAACATGCCTTTTGTTTGGAGTCAATCGGACATACGGTTTTCAAAATATATCAATTTATATTTTCTTTGTATCTTATTGTTTTTATCAATAATCAATAAAGTTAATGAGCTAAAACGACTGGAGAAGCTCATTAACATATAATTTTGCCAATATTTTGCTAAAATCCATGCATAAATGTTCAGGTACTTTTATTTTGCATACTTTTTTGCCCTGAAACTTGGTCAAAGTGTTTCTAATATGTCCTAATGTATTATATAGTGAAGCCGCCCCCCTAATTTGCATAATTAATTAGCATTAATGCAAATTAGCTCATTAATTATGCAAATATGCAAATTAGAGGGCGGCTTCACTATATAATACATTAGGACATATTAGAAACACTTTGACCAAGTTTCAGGGCAAAATTATGTAAAATAAAAGTACCCTGAACATTTATGCATTGATTTTAGCAGAATATTGGCTAAAATTTATATTCATGAGCCTTTGCAGTCATTTTAGCTCATTAACTACATTGATTATTGACAAAAACAATAGGATACAAAGAAAATATAAATTGATGTATTATGGAAACCGTATGTCCGATTTGCTCCAAACAAAAGGCATATTGATCAGTGTACTTTACCCTAATCAATTAATCTGTTAAAATATGCTCAAAGCATTTTCTAATTTCTAGAAAATGCATCCAATACCACCTTAAAGGGGGGTAACCCTATTGGTTTTGGATATGGATTGTCTTTAAAATTACATAATAATATCAAATATCGCCTCCTTCATGCTGCTTTGTGAAAAACGAGAGCATTTTCAGCGTAAATGTGAATAAATAGCCAAATTTGCAATCCAATACCTTGGTATACGTGAATTGCATTCTGGGCAGGCAATGACGAATGCTGACATGCTGTACAATGCCCGGCCCGTATTGAACGGAAAATGGTTTTTTTCGCAGTACCGTTTCAGAAAAAAGGAAACAAAATATATTTCCCCTTGCAATATGTACATTTCAAATGAATATAAAAAAGTTTGGGTAAAATGGAGAGGAAAAAAACCCTTCCGAGACCGGGTTTTGAACCGGTACCTCTCGGGTAAAAAACAAACGCGCTCGTCAATTGAGCTATTTAGCACACCACGCTTACTGTTGCCGTTTTCATAACTATATACGGCGCACCGTCTTGCGGTGACTGATATTTCGTTCATAATTCCCTCCCAGAATTCCAAAGTATTTACCATTGTTTACAAACTGGTATACCTGTAAAACCGCTGTGATTCATGATTTCTCGAAATACATCGACTTGGAGCGTCAAATTTCAGGATAGTAATGAGAAAAATAGTATCTATCATGTGATACCAAAACCTCATCAACAATGAAAAAAATCGGGGGGATGATGCTGTCGATCGGGTTACGGACCTTTAAGAACTGAAATTGCTATCACTTCAATGATGGCTAAATGTTTACTTATTATTTCTAACTGCAAACCTAATTCTCCCTGGCAACTTTAATCCATAGTGACCAGGTTGGAACCAGTTTGCTACAATAAAACTGTTGGTGATGGGTTGCTTTCCCCTGATATGGTTCAGTCCACAGTGGGAGCTTGCCTGCATAGCAGGACAATGGTTCAATTAACACCTATGGTGATGATAATGTTTTTTATCTAAATGCTTGTTTAACACGTTTCTAATTTTGTCTGCTGAAGTTTTAACTGGTTACTACAAGTTGTGTTTAGTCTACCATTTTTAAGGCAGAATAACACGCATGTAATAGACTTGCTAATAACATTGATACTTGCCTATGGTTGGTAATTTTCTGACTTTTATCGTGTAAGTTTTAGTGAACCCATTCAAAGAAATTCAACCATTACCAAATATGTCAACATTTCCATATTTAACCTAGATCTAATATAATAACCCTTCCTGCATAGGATAATAATTTTGACTTCCAAACCCCCACCCACCCCAAAGTTACTAACTTAGGCACCAAGGGTATTAATGTTCAGCTTCTTTCATGCAAACCAAACCTAGTATACACTAGGCTGAGCCAAAACCCAGAAAATGCTGGTTTTAACCCAGGTTGCTCCAGGCCAGCCCATATTAGCCCAGGTTGACCCAGAAAGGATTGATTTTCAACCCAGGTTGGCCCAGGCTCCTAGATCACTCTTGAAAATGAGCCCAGTCTGACCCATGGCAGCCCAGGTTAACCCAGTAAAACCCAGGTTGACCCAGAGAAGATAAGTTTTGCTAGACACAAGCTACTCAACATGTCTGGGCCCAGCTACTCTCTTTGTTGTGCAAGTCATAAAAAGTTGATCCATGAGATATTATTGATTGGTATAGATAGGCTATGATCATGCATGGTAACTTATTAAGGTGAATTCCTCAAATTGTTAATATTTTCATGTGTGTTTGTTTTAAGTTTGTCTGTCCTCTCTATGGTAATGTTTGGATATTTATACCTGACATGATTAATTAAGGTGTGTTTACAACTCCCAGTGAGTTGAGGTCTATAATAGAGTATAAGGTAGGCCTATTATGTGCAAGTTTGATATAAAATTGGATCGATTGAGCCCATATATTTATTGGTCGAGCTATAAGTTTAAAAATATTGGACGAGACATAGTCGAGTCCAATATGTTAAAACTCATAGCGATACCAATAAATATTGGGCGTAAAGTATCCAATTTTATCATTATTATGTTTTGGATCCAATATTTTCACACACTTGGATCCATCAAAACATAATAACGTCCCTACTTGGAAACTGGTTTGGGAGATTCCTTGCTCATTAGAATAAATGTGAATCCCGATGTGAATAGGCCTAGAATTATGGAATGAGTAAACTTGGAATAAATCACTGGAATCCAACATTTGGTTTTTTTTTAATAAGATATTTATTGATATAGTTATATACAGCACTTAAGGTAGCAATTGTTTGTCTTATCACAATATTTATCTGTTCAAGAGCCCAATTTTTAACTTCCTGGGTCTATTACTAGAAAACATAACATTGATGTACCGATAGTTTGTGTATTGCTGAAATGTAAATAGTGCCTCACCTAAATTATTTAGAAGACATCCAACATTTGAATGGATTTTGCAATTTCCAGTGAATGTTTTGCTGGCAGTCTTGGGAATCTGTTACTGTAGGTCATCAGGAGCACTTAGAAATTTCTTAGCAAGAGTTGTATAATATTGAATATTAGATGTTTTTGAATTGATATACTTTTAAAGCTTGAACATTTGCACAAACATTAGACCAATTTGGCATTTGTATACATTAATATTTTCAAAAATAGTGTCCATCTTTTTGCCAATTAAGATAGCCTTACTATTTTGGAGTGTTTTTTGCCATGTCCATAATATGAAAATTTGTTAGGTCATCACGCAAAGTTGCTACCAAGGAGTTAACATGTAAGTAATAATAATATGCATTATTATAAAATATTCAGCTTGTAAATGTTACTTCTAGCTCATTTGATTCAATCAATGTATTACAATGACCATGGAAGAAAGAGATAACTATTTAATACTTGAAAGTATGATCTAATCAATACAAATCATCATTCTGAGTACCTCTGCACACACCAGTACATTGTTATCTTAAGTGTTTTACATGAGTAAGAGCAGTTTTGTATTGATTATTTGCTTGAACTACTTGAATTCAAAGTTGGTTATAGCTTTGTATATTAATAATTATTGTTTTTAAGTGCCTTTTAATATTGGAGGTAAATTGCCTCTTGAAAAATTCCAGATACATGGATAGGAGTTTGCTGATTGTAACTTATATATAAATGTCTTTCTATTGAATAAAAGACCTTGGTTATTTTAGGATTATTTATTATTACTGTACTTAAATAATTAGTAATAATATTATAAACATTACTTATTAGGCCAAAACATAAAGGTTTGTCTCTGGTGTCATCATGGTCATAGGAGATTGGAAATGCAATGTGGTATACATTTTCAATAATTCAATATTACATTTGATGTGATGATTATGCTGGATGATTTCTTTTTTTTTTTAATTGATAAAAACAAAATGTTTTTCAGCATGATTTTATGAATGTTCAGTAATTAACCTATTTTTGTTGGCCTTATTATTATATTATATTATATTATCATTAATTATCAATACTAGTACATGCAGAGGGGAAACAGGGCAAACTATTGGTTTGAAATATACGAGTGGATATTCATCTTCAAACATTGCAAAGATGCAAATTTTATAATTGTGCACAGTATTAATTTGCATGTTAACTCCTCAGTAGCAACTTTTCAAAGTTCAACTAATTTTCTTATAAGGCCAAGTAAAAATAAAAACATGCTTAGCGTCCAGGTGTTTTTGAAAAAGGGAAGGAGGATATTTTTTTACAAAACTGCTCTAAATACTCATATTTTAATGCCTTATTTTGAGTATTCGGCATTGTGAATGATATCTAAAAATGAAGAGGAGGCACTTTTTATTTTGTTTAGGAAGGTAAGCCCCTCCTGTGATCACAAAACTCGTCACAAAAATGTGTCTTATACATTTTCAAGGCTGTATACAAAATTTCAACTTCTCAAACATTTTGGAGAAGAAGTTATATAAATAAAAATTTACAAAATAAAAAGAAATTTGAAAAGGAGGAGGGCGGGGACACTAAACTTGTTTGTTTTTTCACTCAGCCTTATGGACATGGCAAAAACACTCAAAATAGTACGCATATCTTTCACTCTTTTTTATATTGTATGTATAAAATTTAAAATTGGTATCTGCAAAATGTTTGTGCAAATGTTCAAGCTTAGGTATGGCAATTCAAAAGACATCTAATATTCAATATTTATACAAGTCTCTTGAAAAGACAGTTTCTGAGTGCTCCTGATGACTTCCAGCAAAACATTAAATGGTAGTTGCAAAATCAGGCTCAAATGTTGGATGTCTTTCAAATAATTTAGGTGAAGCACCATTTGATAAAATTGTTAGATCAGCGATGTACGCAAACTATATCGTACATCGATGAGCTAGCAATTTTAAATGTTGCCTTAAAAAGGTTATTCTCGATGGACAGATACCTATTTGCTGTACATAACTATATCAATAAATGTTTTACATTTATAGAAAAACACAGGTTTCCAGTGAATTATTCCAAGTTGACTCATCCCATAATTTTATAATATAATGTGCAAGCAGGGAGCAGTAAATACACCCGTATTAATTGTGGAAGTATAAATATCCAAACATTACTATAGAGAGGACAGACAAACATAAAACAAACACATATCCATGCAACTAAAACAATTTGAGAAATTCACCTTACCATGCATGATCACATAGCCTATCTATAGACGAATCTAAATTCACGCATTCCTACACCTGACTAGCAGCCTTTAGTTGGGTAGCCGTCGGCTACAATGCACTCAAAATGTGAAATGATTCGGCCTTGCCGGAAAATTTAAACTGCATTCCATCACCCGTTTTACACCTTTCATAATAATCGGATTAACTACACGCGGTATCTATGCTTTGATGTACTTCTCGTCCTTGCATCTTCTCTGGGTGTTAGGCGGCTTTTGTTTGCACAATTGGACGCTCAAAACACTAGGTTGGTGCTAGCGGCTACCCAAAGATGTCCGACCAAATCCTGACCATGACTTGGCTCGTTGGATTCGTCTATACCAATCAATAATATCTCATGGATCAACTTTTTATGACTTGCACAACAAAGAGAGTAGCTGGGCCCAGACATGTTGGGTAGCTTGTGTCTACCAAAACTTATCTTCTCTGGGTCAACCTGGGTTTTACTGGGTTAACCTGGGCTGCCATGGGTCAGACTGGGCTCATTTTCAAGAGTGATCTAGGAGCCTGGGCCAACCTGGGTTGAAAATCAATCCTTTCTGGGCCAACCTGGGCTAATATGGGCTGGTCTGGAGCAACCTGGGTTAAAACCAGCATTTTCTGGGTTTTGGCTCAGCCTAGTGTATAGTGCTTAAAATATGGTGATGGTGATTTTCTGCAATAACTTGTAAATCAAGAGATGCACACTTAAAGATTAAGAACTGAAATTGCTATCACTTCAATACTGGCTAAATGTTTACTTATTATTTCTACCTGCAAACCTAATTCTCCCTGGCAACTTTAATCCATAGTGACCAGGTTGGAACCAGTTTGCTACAATAAAACTGTTGGTGATGGGTTGCTTTCCCTGATATGGTTCAGTCCACAGTGGGAGCTTGCCTGCATAGCAGAACAAAGTTTCAATTGATAATATTTTATCTATGCTTGTTTAAATAATTTCTAATTACAATCTAATTTCAACTGTTGAGGTTATTAACTGATTACAGATTAAAACATGTGAGTTCAAAGGTATGCCAGACATTAACATTTATTATAGGATTCAAACACAATCTACAATTTTAAACTAGTAATAAATTTCTCTCTTTATCTTGCACACAGTATTACGACATCAGTGCAAAGAGCAACTACAACTTTGAGAAGCCATTCCTGTGGCTAGCAAGGAAGCTTACTGGAGATCCAAACCTGAATTGTTGAAATGCCAGCCCTGGCACCACCAGAGGTGGAAATGCCTGCTGAACTGGCACAGCAATATGAGGCAGAATTACAAGTAAGTCCAATTAGTCTATGGAGTGTGGCTGTTATAAAATAAATTGTAGTACATCCCAGTGTTTTGGGACGTGAGTGAGCAATGCTCCAGGCTCAGAAAGTTGGCAAGAATTCATTCTCACAGAGATTCTCCTGAACTGATTTGTGTGAATCTAAAGAGATTCTTTGCATATTTTTGTGCCTACTCACTAAATACTAGGGAGAATCTTAAGATTCTTGTAAAATGCTGTTGCCAAAATCCAAGTATATTCTCATAAAGTGAAACAAAATTCTCCCTCCGTGCTCACTTGCCAACATGAGAAAACAAAACATTTGTGGACTTCATGTGCAGCCATTGGCAGTTCCAAAACATGCAATTCCAGCAAATTCAGATGCTTATACACATACCGTAACCACTCGGGTATAAGCCCACCCCACTAGATGGCAGATTTCACTTCAAAAATGGGAATGGGCTTATAACCGGGGAAGGGCTAGTGCTTGAATTTAAGAACAATCACCCCCATTTGTATACATATGCCCAATGTACCAGTAATTTCTATCTTTTATCTTTAATGTTAATTAATATTTAACTGATATTTTTTATATTTGTTCTTAAATATGAGAGCAAAGCATTGATTTGATCTAATTAGAACTTGGCCAAAATTTAGTACTGGGCTTATTACCTGAGTGCACCCTTGTTCCCAGACTGTTTTGAAAAATAGGGGATGGGCTTATAGCCGAAGGTGGGCTTATACCCGGGTGGTTACGGAAATACTGATTTTGAAGTAAAGACTTAGATTTATTTTTAACCTGATTTGTCTTTTTCTTTTCCTTCTCTGTTTACAGACAGCACAAAACACGGCACTGCCAGAGGATGATGATGACTTGTAAACTTTTAGTTAGGTGTATATTGAAACTCAACCAAGGATGTCTTATAAGAGGGAGAAAAAGATGTCCAACCCAAAATAATTCCTATTTGGAATAGCATTTATTATTATTATGATATTATAATATCTATATGTGGAACAAATAGGCTTGGGTGATTCTTTGAAAGAGTGGGTAATGAAGACAATTGGTTACCCATCCAACCACCCACGTTATAAATAAGGATCATTTTGTAATCATATATGTGAACTGTTACTTCCAGTCAGTAAGTTTTCTGCAGGGTGTAAGTAGTAGTAGTTAGAATTTATTCCCTGTCTGGTAAATAATGTGATGGTTCCAATTGAAGGTAATTTACTTGCATTCATTTCTTTTACAGATATTTATGCTGCTGTTTAAAACACCTGTTGATCCGCATGTTGAATTCAAAGAATATTGACACAGGGAATCACCCTTGCTTAGACAAATTGAATGTTTTATACACTCAGACTCTCTGAGAGCACCACACATGTATGTAATATATATTGGATAGAAAATGTTTTTGGTAACTAAAATGTCGACTGCTGGCAGTGCTCTGCATGCCTTTAATTTATTTGTGCATTTGGTCATAATATATATTGGAGCACTCGCAATTTTTTTTCTCTGCGTGTTATAGAACACACAAGTTAAGTTATAAGCTCTTTTGTAAAGCATTTGCTTTCTTTGTATGTTAGGGGTGTCATTAGGCTTGTTTAAGCTCCTAGTTAATGGGCTAGGTCTTGGGTGCAAATCCTTAATTGAGTTCATGCAAAGATTTAAATCAAAGGTGATTCTCATAAATTAGTGATATCAACACAACACATAAGATGATCATTTGCAAGAATCAAGTTTGATGCCCTTGTTATGCATCAAACCCTGACCCTAATGTGCATGTGGTAACTTATGCAACCTTAATATTTGAAACGGGATATTCTGATGATGGTTTGCATGGTTGTCAGAAGGATTATTCTGTCTTCAAATGTTGGGAGCTTAGCAAATACTAAAAACAGGTTTTGGTTAGCTTCTAAATCTTGAAATAAATATTTATTTGTTAATTGTACACAGTCCTAAGTACAAGCTCTAAAATACATGTTATAACATTTTTTTTTTATTGTACATTTAAGAATGTATCATTTGGACTGATTGCAGTTGCTACAGTAAAGTTAATCCACATTAAGCTAACTTTGGTCCTGCAGCTTAATTGACAGTCATGACACAAGTTAGTGGTATTGTCTTTGATGTGATTGGTCATGCCCTTTGTTAGGTAATCGGATGTTGCACACACACTATATATATCACCTGTTGGATGTGTAGTGTGTGGGCTACAGTCGCTGAAGTAATAAGAGTTGATCAGGCTCTGGTAGATTTATTGCTGAAAAACTTTTGTCCACTTAAAGTTACATATTTGAAGAAGGGATTTAATGTTTGTGCCCAATGTAAAACCATGTGTGAACTAAACATGTTGGAACTAAAAAAAAAGTTGGAGATGCAATGTTTTGATAATAATGTAAATGTCAATTGTACATTCATGTTTTGATATAATTTCAAAAGTATATTTTGTTTTGTCAAAAATAAGTCAAAGACCAAAAACATTTTGTGAAATTTAGTGCTAATGCATTTTAGAGATGGGTGTATATTTTGAAGGGAAGGGAAGGACATCACATATGGGAACATTTCTTCCATGGTTCTGAAAGATAGAGTGCTTGACATGTTGCTTTTATTTTATAGCTGATTTTTAAGTATTTACACATTTTAAATCTAAATGATCTACCTGAAGGATGGAATGAATATTCAGAACAAAAATGGAAAACCTGTATCAAAAAGACTTTTTTCTTTAGAATGAATACATGATCTGCACTGATAGTAATGCATAGTATGACATTTTTGTCAGAGCTTCAAGTTCTATATATATAATGTTACAAAGAATAAGTTAACTGATCTAATAGTTTGACCAATCAAGTCCGACTTCAGTGAAGTAATATTCTCTGACATAAATATGGCATGCAACAATTTGCAGGTATTTGTAAAATACTGGAGTGTTTTTGCCATTGGCCCTTTCCACATTCTTCAGATTTCATATTGAAAGTGTGTATAATATTTTTCGTCATAATTTTGTCATTCAATGTACATAGAATTATTTCTTTGGTATGCAGTCCAGTACCCCTCAGGGTTTCAAGACGAGATTGTTATAAAAGTCATAATCAACGAGAGTTAATTTCAGTTGACCAAGTGCTCACATTTTGAGCAGAATTACTTCAAGACAGCAATACTATTGATTTCCTAGGGTATTGTTAAAACAACTTATTCATCATTTTGTGGTTGGTTAATTTCTGGTAATACCTAAATTGCTTAACATAACAATTTCATTACTGCAGTGCTCTGAATTAATAGAATATTAGTCACTTGGGAGGAAATTAAACCCCATGTATCGTATCTATTTTTGGAAGAGCATTTGGCTGTGGTCTTGCTCTGATTTTGTCATTGAGAAAAAAACACTACATGAGTCCTAAAATAACCTCTAAAATGTCATTTCAGTAACTGAGATCATGTGAAATTATTGTGTATTATCACCCAAGACACTGCCCAGTGATGGTTAATACATTTTATGAAGATTTGATTACATTAAAGTTGTGTAACTAGGAATGGGATCTGGAGTGTGATGATGACCTTGACTGCCAAGTGTCGCTTTCATATTGGGCTTACAAAAGTAACACACCGATAGTTTTCATACTGCATATTTCATGCAAACATTATCTATGCTGAACTCTGTCTTGGTAGATGATACACAAACAATATTTTGGAGCTGTAAAAAATAACTGATCAGGAAAATTGTCATCACTTTTATAGTTCAAAATGACTTCTACAAATAAACTTACATGATTTGACCGATATATGTGTGTTTTGTTGTGTTTTAAGTTGAAACAGTTCTTTCATTTAGTACTTTGATAACTCCCCTGCCAGGGTCTTTGACCTACCTCCACCATGATGTACTGTGAGAAGTACAAAATGCAAAAGAATTACGGTACCAATGAGTTGTGTTCACCCCTGTATATCATAAGACATATGAAGAGCTTGGTTCCAAAAAGTCCAAACATGTTTCGGATTTACCTCTGCGATATTGCAATGAGTTGTGATGCTATAAGTAATTTCTGTTGGATGCACCATTACAAAGCAAACAGTGGATGGATGTACAATACTGTGAGGCCTTTGGTTACTAAATGAGAACAATAGTCTGCATATTGTTAACCAGCATTGTGGCAAATAATGGCTTGTTGATGGCACATCTCATTGTTGCTAATGTCAAAGTAATTGTGATTGTATCACACAAGTAAATGAGAAACATGAGGTTGTGGACTTAACATGGTTTGGAAACAAGCTCTTCATATGTCAAAATTAAAACAAGCAGCCAATATCGGTACCCTATTGCTCTGATTTAAGACCTTATTTGTTGAAATTGGTTGAAATAAAGAAACGGTGATCTAAAACTTGAGGGAAGAGAAGATGCATTTTAATATTCTCAATAGAAAGCACTACACTAGTTCTATTTGAGAACGCTTCAAGTACAAATCAATAGAGCATCCAATTAGCCTTAAAATATGGCAGGCATGAAAGGAGAGGACATACTTTGATTTGGGTAATCTTTTGTCAGCTGAGAAGCATACAAAAGATTACCCAAAACAAAATACACCCTCTCCTTTTGTGCTTGTATTTGACAGTATTTGATTCAACATCTTATCTCCTGGAAATTGATTTCAAATTTGCTCCCTAAACAAAAGAACAACCAGAAGCTTGTGAACATTAAAAATATACTTTTATTGTCCAGGTATTACATAATCATATTTCTTTCTACCAGGTGAACTTGTATCCATAAGCTCAACTGAAAGTTAAATAAACAGTCCAAGTCATAGAAAGATTAAACAAAAATAATTACCCATTTGGATTTATTTCTATATTTCAAAAAGTATTTCTTCAATATTGAAGAGATTTTTTGGCATGCATCATCACTCATCAGCAAACTCATAGCATCTAAGACACCGATTTGACACCTGTAGTTGATTTCATGCTTGAATGAGCACTCATTAAATGAAAGAGTTCACTAATTCGAAAGTTACACAAAGTTAATATCAAATACTCAAATATATTAATAGAGGTTATCCACTTTACTCATGTGACTTCTAACAAAAGGCGCTGATTCCCGTAGTATTCCTTATTCAAAACAAATCAATTCATGACCTCGGAGTTACCTGCATGACTCTTGGTGGGCTATTTTGAAACAGTCATGGTTGCACATGCAGGTACTTCTTTTGAAAGTCCTAAACAAGGTATAGCAGTCGTTGATAGGATACGCAGCTTATAGAACACGGATAACCTCTATGCATGTTTCCCTGATACCGGGTGCTCGATTATAATCCAAGTGTACTTGCTAATAAATATGGGTGCCCAATTATAATGCAAGTTTTCCTGATACCGGTGCCCGATTATAAATGCAAGTGTCTCATTGCAATTGCCCTATTCTGGTCAGACAGGCAGGGCATGATTTCAAATTGAGAGTCACTGATGATCAGAATGCAGACAACGCCATAACATGAACAGCAGCAGTGATTCTGCTAAACCATCATCCTGTAAAAAGATACCCATTTTTACTACTTTTGGAATCACCAATCTCTCCATTCATGTGCGATTACTCATGCATCAAAACACCTGTGGGATTAGAACCACTTGGTATGAATAGGCTACGAGTCTGTAGATGATGCATGTGAAAAATATTTTCTAATGAATAAATGCTTTTTGAAATATAGAAACAAATCCAAATGGTGGTTATTTTTGTTTTACACTTTAATACAGAAATAATGGCAAAATGAAACACCTGCGGGATGAACCAGAACATTATGGGCACATTTTATACCATGTACCTAACTTGTGACATACGTATTAAAGAAATTTGCAAGGTTTCAAAATGCAAGAAACAAAACATCACACATTTTCTGCTCACTCAGATAGGGTAACAATGAGCACATGTTTTCCATACTGTCACATTGCTGATACAATATTCAAGGACCTTCCACACTCCTACTGCCAGGAAATATAAGGCAGGCCTACTGGTGACGATTGTAAGCTGGGATTACATGGATTAACCTGGTCAGTGCACCCAACGGGTAGGGGCGTGCAGTAGTTTGTAATGCGTAATCTGATGGTAGAGAAGCAACAGGATAGTGGGGGCATGTGATGCATAAACAGCAGTGATCCTATCATAGGGGGTGGGGAAGTGCATTATTGAACAACCATTTGGTAATCAAGTGCCAAGCAGTGTTTTAAGCAGGGTTGGCGCGATTTAAATCATGATTTAAATCACGATTTAAATCAAATGATTTTTGTTTTAAATCACTGATTTAAATCAACTTTACCATTTTTGATCAATTTAAGTTAATTTCTATCTTCAATTGACTGTTTTACTTCATTTGTAATGCTTCTACACCTTTTGGATACAATTAAACCTCTCTATGATGTCATTTTATCTATTGCTAAAAAATCATTTTCAAGGTGCAGAATTTTTTTTTCCATGATTTAACCAAATTTTTTCATTGAAATTTTCACATCTAAAAATGTGTTTTGATTTTTTGTAAATACCTGATAGGATTGTGCATATGTCTAGCATTCCACTGGTCTCTTTTGACTTTATCATGGGGTATAGCAGTTCTTGGAATAAAAATAAATCAAAAAAATAAATTTAAATTAAAAAAATCCGATTTAAATCAAATAAATCTATTTTTTTATTTCTTTTTAAAAATCAAAAAAATCGCCAACCCTGGTTTTAAGGATGGCCCAATCAACAATGTTTTATACAGTAAATTGTGTCTAAAGTGGATTAAACCCATTTTCTATACACACAATATTCTATGGGCTTTCTAAATAATACACATTTGCCTCACATATCCAAAGGGATTGAAACTAATTGGCTTGAAACTAGGCAAGGTGAGGAGTCATGGTCATTAAACAAAGGTGGGAAAAGCAGGTAATAAAACTGAACCATCTTCACACATTTATTTGACTTCTAAATTGAAACATCCAAGAAACTTTTATGTTGTATCCAGTCAGTGGGTGTGTACTAACCACAGACAAAAAATATACAGACCATTTACCAAAAGGCAAAGTCCCAGTGCTTTGTATGCTGTGAATTCTCATATATTCATGAAGGCCGATCGTTTGATCATTCATACGTCTAACAAATCACACCCGTGTTGCGTGCCTTCACGTTATGCAATAGCGCGTTGTGTGTCCTCACGTCTAAGACCATAAAAAGATGCGGTATGTGTTCATCTCTCATGGTATGATTGGCCCTCATTGATAGGTGATGCTGGGACTTTGCCTTTTGGTGGATGGTCAGTATATTTCCTTGTCTGTGGGACGAACACTTTATATTATATTCTATTACCCCCACGACCCATTATTCAAAATCGCGCACTGTGATTTGTTGAAACACGTCACGTGAGAGCCCATTATTCTGCAATAATGGGTCACGCGCCGTAACACATTCTAAACACTCAGGGATGAAAGTGGCCTGAAGTGACTTGGCAGGAAAAGCCTGAAAAAACACGTAAATTTGGGCTATAAAGCCTCAAAATGGGCTGAAAATAAATAAAAGTGCGGAAATGTGGAGTAGCAAAAGGCCTGAAATCAGGCAATTGCCTGAAAACTGACATCCCTGAAACACTGCATTACGCTTGGTTATGCGTGCAATATTTCCGCGATACGCGCTATCACTTACGCGTACTCGCTCCACCTTGAAGTAAACAACTTAAAATATTTGTGCCAAAAATGATATTTTCTCTTTAAATTCTCTTTAAATCGGACTATTTTCTGGTAATAGAATAGAAATAAAGGGTGCAGCATTATCCTTTACACGCAAATAATGTGTCCTCGGCAGTTAAAACGTTTAAATAATGGGTTTGGCTGCGCCTCACCCATTATTTACGTTTTTACTGCCTCGGACACATTATTTGCATGTAAAGGATAATGCATTACCCTTTATTTCTTAAATATATCATAACACTGGTGCCATGAGGCCCACAAGTGCCCTGCAAGGTGGATATGAAGAGTTCAGATACAAAACATGTTTTTGCGTATATTTTTGATCAAAAAATGTACATCTTCTATTTATGTTATTTATTTCCGATGATTTGCCTATATCTAAAATTGAGAGAAATGAATATATCGCTTTTGTATTTGAACTCTTCATATGTATTTAGTATATATCTGCATTTTGACACATTGGTAGCTTGAATTTAAATTTTATATTCATCATGATTCGGTCATTTCCTATAACCAGATAAGTTAACAATGACCTATAAGTCAGGTTGATCTCTGTTGTCCATTGTATGTATCATAATTACATACTGTGTTGTAAAATATAACTTTTGATGCCTCTGTTGTTTAGTAACAACAGCATGCAACTAGTTGAGCTTTATTGTCTGTCCTTACAAATGTCTATATGATTCTAAAACTTCTTTGATCGTTTCCTTCCTGTAAACTTTGAATCCGGTCGTACATCCCTGATGAGAAAAACAGAAGTCAATATAAATGCATTACAAACAAAAGAAAACTAAACAATTGCGACTTGGTTTAACCATACATTTGAATGTTTCAAATTCTTGCTAGGTTTGTTTGTTTGTTTGTTTACTTTGAAAAATCTGTGTAGCAAGTTTTAACAAAAAACATTGTTTTGGTGAAGTTCTTATGATATTAGCATAATATAGGTTTACATTATAAAAAATTGCTATACAAGCTAAAATTTGTGTAGCAGGTTGTCCAAAATGGGGAGCATTTTGCTCTGCTACACCAGTAAATTGAACGCTGCCACTCTTGATGCATTTGATGCAAACTTTCATTGTGCATAATACTTCAGTAGAAGTTGCTTTTTTTTGCATGTTTAAATAGCCCCAGTTGAGGCCAAGTCATATTGCTGTTATCAAAGTTGAATCATGGCTCATGTCTTGACCAAAACAAACAACACTCACACACACATGTACCTACCTGCCCTGTCTTCTCCTCCTTTCTTTCTTTTCTTGAATCCAATCTCTACTTTTCTTAGGTGCTTTACCCCTCATGTTCTTATACCGTTGTCTGCTATCACTAAATGATGCTTCTGTTGGTAATCCCTTCTGATTACTTTCAGTGCCAAGTCCCTGAAAATAATTCAAGACAAAATTAAAACAAAACTCCAAGCTCAATTCAATTACATGTGCACCAATATTATTTCAGATGTATGCACTAAATTATGTGCCAAATTATGACACATAGAAAAAGTTTTGATTCTTTCTCTAAAAATTAACAAATGGGTATGTCATTTTAAGTTCCTTCTATTCTTCACACTCTCAAGGCCTCAAATTTCAGAGTGGAGAAAACAACAAAAGTTTCATGTTTGATTGATACCCGGGATTGATGCTATTGAAAGACCTTTTGTAAGTGCTCCATACAGCTAAATTAAATGACTACTAGTAGCTAGTCATTACTTTCTAAAAGCTGTCACAGTGAGTAAATTATAACTTTCAGCAACAGTTCAAATGATCAACTGGTTACTGCTACTAGGTTTTATTTAGGTGGTATAGAATTCAATGATGTGGTACTTTCCTATAATTTGAGTAAAACAAGTTTACAAGTTACTCCTGAGGGGCTTTGGTAGGAGGTGCCCTATGCATTGCCCACCCATACAAGCTGAGGAGGCACCCAACCTGTAGCATTTAGGGTTAAAACAGTGTAAATGCTTCGGTATGCCTTCACAAGACTGGCAGAACAAAAATTTACAAACCTAATTCCTATCAAGAACTTACCTTTGGAAGCTGGGGATTACTAAGGCCAGCAAACAAGCATAGAAACATTCTGTAAAGATCACAAGAAATGGTTTTCAAATTGTTATCTTGAGAGAAATACAATTGATTTGGGTAAAGCTGTATCGCTTTAAATGGTAAAGCAGAAGCGCAATTATGGTGGACCGTTTTTGGACCTTTTCAAAAATGGGTAATGTCAAAGATGTAGACTTTTTGTAGTTGAATTATTTTCATCATTACCTCTCCAAAAATGCATATTTTCACACATTTGTATTTGTTACTTTTTAAGATATAGTGAAAATAAAGTTTTACAAATTTCCCCCTAAACGTGATCCTGCATGCACCCATAAGGTAACTCATAAATTTGTAGTTCAGTATTTATTCATCAATCACAGCCAAACAATAAATAAAGAAAATACACATAATAACTATTCTAGCAATGCAATAACATCAAAGCTTTTGATGTCATCCACGCCTGGAGTGGTAGCACCAATCAGATACAACCAAAAAGCTAAAAAGCCTAGGATCCCATAAAAACCTGGCTACGAGTGCAAGCTTATATTCAGTGGGGTCTCTTAACAATAAAAATTGGATGTGTATTATCTAAATATTGCATTTACTTACTTTTTGGCTTTGGTACTATTAGGATAGTCTACCACTAAACCACCAGTGAAGCCTGCTTTCATTGCCTGGGATGTTATTAGCTCTAACTGAAGGGAATTTTCGGGATAAAACTGGAAAACTGCTCGACCACCTCTCCTCTAAGATTGTACAGTACAAAGAAAGACATGAAAGATATTAACCACTGATACTTAATTAGGCTTTCATTACAGGAATTCATAACTGGGTTCAGTCAGACTGCTATGGTTTTCACAAAGTTTCATTGAAGCTGTAATGTACGATCTTATAATATGAAATATTGGTTAATTTTTTTCAAACGTGATTTTTGGCAAATTTGTAATGGTTAAACATGTCCCAACTTACACTTCAATGGAATCAGTCAAATTCCTTGTATTTGTCACGTCAACAGAGCAATTATGACATAATATCATATTCAGACATTAAGTCCCCCATTCCATGTTAAACAGCCAAAATAGCTAGTGGGGTTTACTGACATTTATTACTAATATCATTTCAGCATTTTGAGTAACGAATAACAAAGTTAAAATTTGATGGAAATCGTACATTGTGGATATAAAGTAGCACTAAAAACTGATTTGCGGATTCAAATAGGGGTCATTTTTGTTTTAGGAGTCCACCTGAAGATAAAACTAGACCAAACTGTGAAGGTTTCTGAGATATTGTTACTTACCAGAGCACCATATAATGAACTGAAGAATTTGTAAAGTCTTTTAGGCGGATTATGTGTCTTTTTGTCTGCATTGCATAGCCATTGTAAAGCTGAAATACTGAAAATGAAAACAGACAATCAAGTAAATCTCACTATTCATATCATACAAATAACCACATTATTTAACAAGAACAGCAACACACCTAACAGACAGGCAATGAGACCAACTATTATGATGTGTGAAGTTGAAAAAGAAAAGAATCAGTTAATCTGATCTCAATCCTTCCTTGCATCATCAGATGCAATTGTTTTTCCATGAACTGAAGTCTTTATCATGTAAAATCACTGACACATCTGTGACAATGATTTTGTTTAATTGACAGGCACTTAATTTCTCATGATCTAATCAGAAATCAAGTATTTGTATTCACAAACTTACATGTTAAATTTGCACCCAAATGCAAGTTACATATTTTTTTTAAAGAGGAAAACACCTATTTAATTGTATTTTCATATCTTGTGATAAATTCAAACACAGTTTGTTGATTGAATCATTACACTCAGCATATTTGCATTCACACCCCCCGCTGTGATCTTATATACGGAATATACTGTACCTTATAACTCCATCAAAACTTCCTGGTCTGAAGAACACTCCTTGTCCCATATCACTGACAAACAGATCACCCTCTACTTCTCTTTCTGCTGCTATATCTGTAACAAGACATTGAAACTTACATCAAATGATTGCTACTAATTAGTTTTCATTGTTAACTGTAAGGACTTCTTCTTTTATGCAACGTTGTATCCCCTTGAAATGATCAAGTTTGGTAGTTTCAGGAGTTTGCTATGTCATGAAGTATAGGTGTACATATCAGGTCATTTGGTGTGTATGTAATGTTGCATAATTTGAACATGGCTGTCTTTCTCACAATCACTAGAAACTGATGGGTACGATTACCCATCATTTGACACAGGATTGGTTACACATCTGTCAGTAGAAAGCACCTCTAGAATTACTATACATTGTAGCTATTCGCCGTAGAAGTGATGTAATAATCGGATTAACTACCATAGCAATAGGGTAAAACATTTTTTGAATATATAGCACTTCACTAGTACGTTCGTGTGGTACCTCTGCATTGAACCATATCATGCTGATCACACACACCTGTAAGATAAGTATCTTTGAAAAGAGCGGTATTGTATTCAATCTATGATTGCAGACATACACAGGTGATGAGTGCAACCTGCTTGTTGTAGTGCAGCGCGATATATTCAATATATGTTATTACCCTATTGCTATGGTAGTTAATCCAATTATTACATCACTTCTATGGCGCATTAACTTAAGATTATAATTATTACTATGACTATAAATAACACCTTACCTATCATACTGGTACTGATATCTAAACCAACCCAGTAATGACCTTGTTCAGTGAGAGCCTCTCCACTTAACCCTGAACCACATCTGTTGAATGAATGAAAACAGATTACAGTCTCAATATTACAAATTCATGAGATAATTGAACATAATCACTGCGAGCATAACTCCAGATTCATATCTCTGAAGTCATGTTTTAAAGTATGTTATTTTTTTCTTTATGTACCCAGTGGCGATGCCAGGAGGCTATGGTTGAGCAAATACCTCTTGGTCTTTCCCCGGTCAAAATAAGATCAGGAAAATGTCAAAAAATGAACAATTTTAGGCAAAGTTATGAATGTCCCCAGAAACATCTATCATACTAACAAGAGTTATGTGTTAGAGCAGAGAAGATGAGAATAGTTAGAGTAAACTTACCCCACATCTAAGATAAACGCTGGCGTGTCTTCAGGTAATGCCAATAGTTCTAGCGCCCTCTCTGACATAGTCATTTGGATCTCTATCATACGAGAGCTAGAGTTTAGAGACAAAATAAATTGTTGTCATTATTCACTGATGATTGTGTATGAAATTAGTACGACTTCAGTAAGAAACATCAACTGATGCAAAATACATAAAGTTTATACCAACAACAAAAAAACACCAATACAAGAATAGAACTTGCAAATTTCCCTAGCAGGGTTGTAACTAAGAAGAGGCATGTAGTGCAATAGTGTATTCGTATATAAACAAGCCAACTGAGATTCTGGAAGCCTTGAAAAGTACCTGGAATTTTTGTCACTGTAGCTGTAGTCTGTTAACTCTGTTTGTCAGAGAGTAAGGTAATTATACAATCTTGGTTTTGAGTAAGGGCATAAGCATGGCAAGTCATCTTCAACTTTGAATAGGCCAAAAAAAATATGGGTGAATTTACGATAAAAAGGTGTTTCTTACACACAAAAAAGTGAATTCATGCTAGATGCTTTTATAATTCCTTTTCACACATTAGCATACAGGGGTGTACATGTATCTGATAGTTTGTAGCACTTATAGCAGGACCAGGAATGTCAAGTTCTTTGCACTTACTTTGATGTGTATTTCCTTGCTTCGTCTTCATTGTAGAACTACATGTACAACAGATGGAGGAAAGAAAGAATATTGGGTTGGTTCAGTTCAATGTACACCTTTTTCTTGTTCTAGCATAGCTTATTTATACACAATGTTGATGGTAATGTAATTGTTTTCAATAATCACATGTTTACCCCCTTAAAATTGGAATTTTCATACAAAATTTCACAGATTTGTTGAAAATGATAATATATACAAAATATACAACAAACATTAAATTAAATTAAACTATAGAGGTTATCCGTGTTCTACATGTATAAGTTGCATATCCTATCAGCAACTGCTATACCTTGTTTAGGACTTTCTAAAGAAGTAAGTACCTGCATGTGCGACCATAACTGTTTCAAAATAACCCGCCAAAGTCATGCAGGTAACTCCGAGGTCATGCATTGAATTGGTGTGAATGAGGAATATTACGGGAACCAGCGCATTTTGTTAGAAGTCACACATGAGTGAAGTGGATAACCTCTATAGTGAAAACAAAAATTATTAAGTCCCAGGCCCCACCCCTCCCCCAATGCGCTCCTATATGGTAAGTCTACGGCCAAATAACATATGTCCAGACTTTCTCAAAATTTGGTGAGGGAGGCCCTTATTATTTGTTAATTTGTTACAAATTTACTATTCCTTTCTATAAAATTGCAATTGTCAAGTGTTTTAACACATAAAAACGAGGAGGCCCTAATATTTTTGTTATTTCTCCAAAGCCTTACCTCTAACTTAAAGAAAGTGTTTGCAATGTGTTTATAATTTGATATCCAAGAACTTCTTAACATTTAACATCACAACAATTTTAAAACAAAGTAAGGGAGCAAATAAGAAAAATAAGAAAAATATTTAAAAATCTCCAAAAACGATGTATGTTATTTACTTTACTTGGTCTGATCAGAAAATATGGCCTACAGTTTTTGTCAGAGAAGAACGGCACTTGTTTACATTTTGAGAGCGTGCAGAGCGTAAACAGGGTTCTGATTGGCTGAATCAATAGTCTGACAATCATTGCAACAGACCGATAATCTGATTGGCCAATTGTGCCTCTCCATCATATCGTTGGTCGGTGCAGATCGGCGCCCTTGAAGTGAACACAAAGCTCTGCGTATGTGGCTCATTAACAGGGCGCTCGCGTCAATTTGAGCAAAGGACTGCCGTTCTTCTTTGAAACCCAGTGTAATATTGTTGTGATAGTATTAGTAATTTGATCATAACTTCACTTGATTTTGGTGTCACATTGTTTCTGAAAACTGACAAGTTCTCAATAAACAGCAATTCAAGTCAAACTTTGATGGATTGACAGAAAGCACTACACAACAAAGTCAAAAATGGTCTTGGCTTTGGTTTTTTTGGGCCTTCTCTCTTCTGTCACATACATGTACATGTAGACTATAAAACTATGTTAGACTAGCATGACTAGTACTACCATAGTAGCTAGTAGTACACTACTACACTAACAGGGCGAGATGGCCGAGTGGTTAAGGCGTTGCGATTTCTGCTTCATGCATAATTTATGTTTGTGAAATCCTGTGCAGAGTTTTGGAAGTGCTTTAGCATGTGCAGATATAGGTAGAGTATCTGCACATACACTTTTAACCGTCGCCTGTGTTTCTGGTTAAAAGTAAGCAAACACTCCAGCTAAAAATACATAAATGTTAGCCAAGCTAAATTGAAGCCAAACTGGACAATCTAAAAAATTGGTTTGCTGCGTTTTAAAACTGAAGACGCTACGATGACTGACCGTGTTATACTAGCAATCTCTATCTTCTATCCACACATTAACTATCGTCATGATCGTGTCGTCGTGGATAGTAGATAGATTTCTCGATCAAGTCAGGTCCCGTTACAGGAAGAGTCAAACACTGCACGTTAAGTGTCAGAGGCTGAGCTATTCGAAAGGAGAAGGGGGACCATCCCCGGTTCTGATATCTGCAATCAATCCAAGGTTCCAGGATCGTGCATAGGTAAACTGTGCACGTTAAGCCTGTGGCTGTGCGACAATACTCAAATTGAGCCCGAGGTATGCACATAATATCATGAATATAGGAAGAAGAAGAACTTTAACTTACAATTTCTGGCGGTGCAGAATGTTCAGGTCGTCTTCCCGATGCCATGGTGGTGTGTATGATACGTGCTGATATTGAACTGGAAGTAAGCTGACTAGAAAGAAAGAGTCTTTGACGATGAATACAACGATTAACTGTCAGCGGGCAAACAAATCTAGGACACGTCGTACGGATACAGTGTTGATGTCTAACTATTGGTGACAGAATTGATAGTGTTGAACGGATGACTTTTGATAGCATGAAATCATTATTGATCTCAAGAATATTCAAATATAAGGACTGGAATGAAATTGAAACATGCTGAAACGTTCCAGTTCGTTGAATTGAGGAAGCTTAAAAACCACGAAATAAACACACGTGAACCAGTCTCAGATCATGTTTATATTCTAGAAGTTTGGAAAATATGAATATTCATTCCATGACGTCATAGAATACGCATCATGCGTGTGATTTAGCTTGCATACAAATGTATTTTTATCTGTTCCCTGACTGATGATCTAGTCCAATGCCCTAATAATTAGGGGCTGTGCAATAATTATGAGCCCAAATGGCTCGCCAAAATCGTTTGCCCCCCCTCTCGGCCCGCCAAAATTGCTTGCCCCCCACCCTGGGCCCCCACCCCCATCTTGCCCGCCAAAAAATCTTCCCCCCCCCCCTTGTACATGCCAAATTTTTGGGATCCCAATTTGCAAGTCTATATACATGTTGCGAGCGCAGCGAGCAGGAAAATTTGCATATTTAAGCGTTTCTGTACGGTTTTCCTAAGCCTTTTTAGAGCGTTTTGCCACCCCAAGAATGCGGTGCCAAAAATCGCTTGCCCCCCCCTTTCGGCTTGCCAAAATTGCTTGCCCCCCAGTTTCGGCTCGCCCCCAATATTTTGCCAGGGGATGGTCCATACAATTACCCCCTCCCCCCATGTTGACACCTGGGTTTTGGCCACCTCATATTTGGCCATTTTAGCCCCAAAAGTGCCAATTTTTCGCACTTCGCACGAATTTATCCACCCCCTTTTCACCATATTTCACCAGTTTAGCTTCAATATGGCAAATTTTTTCCCGTGCTTCGCGCACATTTGTAACATAAACTCTTTATCTGTCGCCAAAAGGTGATGGATTCCCTATACTATTAAAAGAAATTTTTCCAACCTCACCCCCCATGTCAAAAAGATATCTACGCCACTGCATGAATATGTGCCAAAAATTGCCCCCCCCCCCTTCTCGGCTTGCCAAAAATTGCTTGCAATCCCCTTTTGCCAAAAAATTCTTGCCCCGGCCCCCAATTTTGTTTACCTCCACCAGCACCAGGGCTAAGCCCCTTATTACTATAGTATATTATGATTTATGAAACATGCATGGGGAAATAATAAGAATTCACTTTTTGAAGATACTTATTTCAAATACTCACAAGTCTATCAAAATACCGTAGAA
The DNA here is from genome assembly GCF_039555335.1 of Amphiura filiformis. Taxonomy (NCBI): domain Eukaryota; kingdom Metazoa; phylum Echinodermata; class Ophiuroidea; order Amphilepidida; family Amphiuridae; genus Amphiura; species Amphiura filiformis. The sequence continues at coordinate 64,264,146 of NC_092628.1, forward strand.
CAAAGAAATGAATTTTGAAACCGTCATAAAACAAAGTCAAACATAACAATACTCTGTTGAGATGTTTATTTCAATGGATCATAATTTCCTCATAATACAATATAAGATTTTGAAACCCTTATAAAACAAAGCCAAAAGAAACAAAAGAAACAAAAGAAAACAAAGTCAAATAAATATAAAAAAAGTATAATATTAGGCCAAGTAAAATAAAAAACATGTTTCACGTCCGGGTTTTCGAAAAAAAGGAGGAAGAGGGGGCTTTTTATTTTCTATTTTTTATCGCAAAATTAGTGTAAATAAATGATACTTATAGAGCTGTTTTTATAGCGTATAAAATAATGCCTGGAAAAAGGAGGAGGCCCTTTTTTATTTGTTGTTCTGAGAGTTACACCCACTCTAATGATCACAAAACCTTCCGAAAGTGTTTCTTGTATCTTAACAAGGCTATAGAATTAAGCATCCCAACTTCCTAGACATATTTTGAAAAGTTATAACTGAATTTCAAAAAATAAAAATATATTTGAAGAAACCTCAAAAAAGGAATGTGTTTTTTTAATTTTATTTGGCCTTAATCTAGCTCGTTCACGTAGCGTTTTCGTTGTCCCACTGGCCTAGATTGCCTGGCGATCGGAGTGTTATCGTCAGAGCACCTCGGACTAGCCTTAATCATGATGAACGCATTGCGCATTCACTTGAACCACAGTCCACAGATGGTTTGGACGGACACATTCAATAAGGGGTGGTGCAGTAATTATGTGTACCCCCGGGTGGGGGGGTGAATTATAGGGGGCAAAGATTTTTTGGCAGGCCAAAAGGGGGGGGCAAGCATTTTTTGGCAGGTCGAAAGGGGGGTCAAGCGATTTTTGGCAGGTCGAAAGGGGGGGGGAAGCAATTTTTGGCACAGATATTTTGGGCACCGTTTCTATATTACGCCCTAAAAGGCGAGGAAAGCGTTCTGAACACGTTCAAATATGCAAAATTTCCTGCTCGCTGCGCTCGCATTATATGTTAAGACAATTTAAGGTTTTAAATTCGGGTTCCCCAAAATCTGGCATGTGTAAAGGGGGGGCAAAGATTTTTCGCACGTCAAAAGGGGGGGCAAAGGTTTTTGGCACGTCGAAAGGGGGGCAAAGGTTTTTGGCACGGCCAAAGGGGGCAAGCGATTTTTGGCAGACCATTTTGAGAATTCACCCCCGGGGAACACATAATTATTGCACCACCCCTAAGTTACTATCAATAAAGTATTATGTTAATCTCAATGAAAGTACAGTATGATCAGCTTATTAATATTCATATCAGATAAATGGTTGTGGAATACAAGCATCATATTTTGGGGCCTGTTTCTAGTAAATCCTCAAAGAAATATTTTGTATAAAAACATTCAGTTCGATAAATTTACTTTTGAACTATGCACTAAATATTCATTGGGTATTGTAAAAACATGAATATTAGTAAACTTGATTGATTTAAAACTAATTGATGGAGTTTATTTCAAATTATTAATGCAACTTAGGTTTTTTCTATTTCAAAGGCATGTGTGAATCGGTGTTTATACATTTGCAGTTAAGTAGCCCAATTGGGCGGAATGGAATGCTGTGATTTCTTCAGTAGAACTTTTGCATGGGACTTCCGGTGGGGTTATTGAATTGGGCGACATTGGGTCGGCAATTATGGAAATCTGATACCGGCTCTATTCTTCCATAATCCCACGAACATGACGAAGGTCAATGGGCGAAGGGCCGACGTCTTCTGATTGAAGATCACAATAATTTCTATGGTCGGTGTAATTCAGAATGCATAATGTCTTCTCATGCCAATAGATATGTGAACTGTAGTAGAACTTGGTGGGAGTATAGAGCTCTCAAAGGCAACAGTTTTGTCATCAGAAATTCGTTGACAAACTCTAATCATGTTGGTAAGCTTACGAAAGTTAGGTGTAATCTTATACCAGACATCAACAGTCATGACAGTGTAAGCTCCCTCAAGCTTAGCAGCAATAGACCAAGACTCCTTTGTAGGTTCAAGTCAACTGTATCAATGTCCTGTTTGAGCTATCGTGGCTATGCTGTTAACTTTAACTCATCTGATAATCAACATTTGCATTTGGAAGGATCAAGACTACATGTAGCTTCGCAGAGTCTGAAAAACTACAGCACAAATAGAAGACCATACTTCAAGAAGAAACGGCACAACTTTTATGATGTTTTAGGTATCACACCTAAAGCAACTCAAGCGCAAGTGAAAGCGGCATACTACAAACTGTCTAAAATTTACCACCCAGATAAACATCAGAATCCCGACAATCCAGACAAAGCCAATCTAGCTGAAAATCAAGCAAAGTTCAATGAAATAAGTGAAGCTTATAATGTTCTTGGTGATACAAATATGAGAAGGCGATACGACCGGGGTATACTCAGTCCTCATGATACGCGAGAAAGTGTTAAAAAGCAAGAAGTATCAGTTAGACAAGATAGTAATGTGTACAGGCCAGTAACAGACCGAAGAATATATGACTTTGATGCTTTTTATGAAAGACATTATGGAGACAGCATAGCAAAAGAAAGAAAAGCCAGAGCAGAGCAAATGGAAAGAGAAGCGGAGTATGCTAGAAAGATGGCGCAAGAAGAACAGAGCACTTGGTTGACAAAAACAGTTTTTATTGTGGGAACTCTCATATTAACAATAATTTTATACGAGCATAAGTATGAAGAGAAATGGAAAAAAGTTGTTTCTAAGAAGAAATATTAATTTGTGGTTTGAGGCAGAAAGGTATAAATATACTGCCTTCAAAGTAATTACTAATTATACAATATATACGGTACAGATCTTACTTGGGGCACAGTTGTTCTAATCAGTAACTATATTCTGAAAAGTACCAGTACTCCCAAAGTCCCGGCAAATGTGGGGCACTTGGTGGGAATTGTAAGCTGGGATTACATTGCATTATTAAACTGGTTGATATATATGCTCTTGGCGGTAGGGGTGTCAGCCTCAGGCCTCGAAATAAGGAGGACCCAAATTTGTGAGGACCCTCAAACATTTAAGATCGAGGGCCCAAATGAAATTTGGCTTATTTCGAGGCCTGAGTCAGGGGGTGTGCATCATTTTGTATGTGTAATATCCCTCAGACCCTGCAATGTGTGGGATTGGATGCTGTTATAATTTGGTTCATCTCAAGTTTGGTAGTGACGTCAATGCTACTTCACGGTTGTGCCATAAGTGTGTCGCTCAGCGTGTACACTCACTCAGGGCATTTTACTTTACGCGCACGATTTGATACTCCTGCGAGCGAAATACGCACGTATACGTCACTACCAAACTTGAGATGAACCAAATTATAGAAACGATGGGATAGCAGGATACATCAGGCAGGGATCCCCAGGGGTCAGGATGTACCGGTACCGTACTTTACATGTTTTAATGTGCTTCCCGTTTAAACTTCTTCATGGAGATTTTGGAATATATGGAGAATATCTGGAATCTAAATTTAAGTAACGTGCAACCCTATCAAAATAATTATTTTTCCACAGCCTAATATACCATGTACCTAACTAATAATAAGCCTTGAAATAAGCAGGCGCCAGGAGCAAATTTACCATCGTAAAGCCATCAATATTGCTGGACCTTGTAAAATTCACATGAACCAGTGAGCAATATAATTTTCTAAAATAAATTGCTCCTGGTTCCAGTTTTGTACACTTGATGCAGTAGTAGTGCTGGTATGCTGTATTGTATTTACATGCAGAAAATGATTTACTATTTGAATATTGCTCCTGTTTCTTCCGAAATTGCTCCTGGTTCTTGAAAATTGTAGTGAACCAGGAACAATGTTCAAAAACAAATTGCTCTTGGTTCCAGTATGCTGATTTCAAGGCTTGCATGATGTACCATGCCGTATCATGTTACTTAGGGAAATATTTTGCAACAATGTCGGTATTTCAGTTTAGTATCAATCATGTAAATTTATTGAAGATTCATTGTTCAGAATTTGCACAAATTAGATTTGATTTTCATGTACACTTCTAAGGCAGAACTTGTGCCAGCTCCTGGTAGACCTACGTTGCAAGAATCAAATGATTGTTGTCAAGTTCATTTATAATTGAATCAACATTGGGCTATTCCAGTTGAAATCCATACTCCTCCCTATGGAAGATATGACCATGACTTTAATCTCACACCTGTATACATGTAGGGGTGTAGACTTCAAATGGAGTCACCCATTCAGATAACCCTATTTGAAATTCACACTCCATGTATGTGAAATTAAGGTAATGTCTTCCTTAGGTGTGTGGATTTCAACTGGAATAGCCCATTGATTCTCATGCTCTGATACTAGAATTCCATGATATTCTACCCTAATATATGTAGTTCAGGTGGCTTTCTGCATGCAGCTATAAAATAGATGTGTAGAAAAGGTTCTTGTAGTAAACTTTTTTCCTAACACTATGCAGCCTGCAGGGTTAGAATTTTGGTATTAAATCACAACATGTTTCTTTTTGGGAAACCATTCTTCAATTCTAAATAACCCTGGATGACTGGAAATACAAATGAACACATCTGTGAGGTTTTTTTAATTGTTTTAACTTTTTAAGAAATGATGTACATCTGTGTTTATGTTGCTAATTTTGTTGTTTTATTTCATTTTTAAAAAGTGGATACTACATACATGTACATGTATATAATATTTATAAATAAGCTGAAGTAATTATGTATCATGAATTCATGATGGAACTTGTACACCTCACTTCTCTCCTAAATCTCAAATGTAAATCGGAACTGTTGCAGTGAGTGACCAATTATTTTCCAAATATTTGTGGATTCATAAATTGGTAGGTTAAGTGGAGATGTGCACAAATATCTTCAATGCCGAATTTGAATACTCGTAATATGTGACGTGTCATGTCAAAAGGAGACACTATTGGGCAGGATCGTAAATGGAGAAATAGCCAAAAATCTGCACTGGGTGATTTTTTCGCAATTTGGGTTTGTTGCGAATTTGTGATGTTATTAATGTTTAAAATATTGTCTGATTGTTTCAGGCCGGAATATAACTGGCATCTGGTAATTTTTGAGACATTTTTCTAGGCAATTCCTACTCTCAACACTGTCAATAATATTTTTTAAACTTAAAGGCCGATATCTCAATTTCCAATTTTATAACACCATAACTTACGAACTCAATATCTTCGCTTGGGAATGTCCGATTTCATTGGTGAAAACGGCATTGTGGAGCAAATTTAGAGTTGGGCGACTACAATGTATCACTTTTTTCCTAGTCGACTAGTCGGCAGCAAATAGTCACGACTACGACTATAGTCGCAACTATCTGTGGTCAGAATTGAACCAAAAAATCGGGTGAAAGTTTAATTTACAATAACAAGTCAACAAGACCAATTTAATGATGATTTATTCATTTTATGATTACTTGTTTGTATAGTGTTACTATTGGTAAGACAATGACTAACGTTTTTATTACAGTTTATATGAAGTAATTGGTTGTTTTTGGTGTGGATATCTGGCACTTTTAACGTGATTTTGTAACATTTAAATATAGTTGGGTTGGACGACTTTTGGTTTTCAATAGTCGTAGTCGCGACTACCAGTAATAGTCGCAACCAACGACTATTGGCGACTTAGTCGCCCAAGTCTAAGCAAATTATCTCTATATTAATTAATAAGATATGTAAAAACCTCAAAATTGATAACCTGCCCAAAAGTGTCTCCTTTTGACATGACACGTCACATATATTGAACCTACATGTAATTAGCACCTCTCCTGCTTGTTAGCACTCATGTGAATTCCACAGGAAATATCATGGTATTCAACCTAATTAGTGGCGCTACACTATTTCAAAACTTATTTTGGGTGGTGGGCATCAACCTGAAATGGGTGCAGCATTTTCACAAATTGCAGTTCCTTGTTTAACCTTGAATTGCAGAATTATTTTGGGGATTATTTTGCATGCACAGTGTCCAGGTTCACCTTCATAACATATTAAAGTGTACTTTTTTAGCCAAAACACATTTGCCTTATTGTAGGAAGTACATGTACAATGGAACCTCATGAACGCACACAAAAAAACCTGATTTGATTTAATACAAAATGTTCTCATTCAGTCCCAAGCAAACATATATACCTTTTCACAGTTCAATGAGTGTGTTAATGTGGTTCTACTGCAATTGTGTTACATAATATATAGTCAACAATTGATATGTACTATACGGGTAATATTAGAGCATGATTGATACCTAAGAAGTGAAATTAAATCACTTTCTGTACAGACAAAAATTTGTGGGGCATGGGTAAATGTAATGTTCCAAACCAATCATAAATGTGTGTGATTTATTAAAAATTTTGGTTAATTTTTCACTCTTCCATAAGATTGCATGTCCTTTGTGAATTCAGAACCTGCATATGTACTTTAGTTCACCTCGACAGCATTCGTGATATCAATTCTTTTTCCTAGTTGTGCCGCAAGTGCAAACATGCCGACAAACCACCCTTGTAGATCATGTGTGTGTACTCTCTGCCTGATCTACTTTAAACATGTGATTTGATCCTGCATCCACTGAAATATGCACCTGTCATAACTTGAGGTGAACCAAAGAATAGTTGCAAATAGCATTGCACACATTTTTTCCTTGATTGTATGTCCCATAGAGTGTACTTTACTACTTGAATTCCACCAGGAATATTATCGTGCTTAATTTCCATTGTCAGATTTCACACACCACATTCACACTTCTGGGTGGAGATGATGATACACGTAACACAACCACTGGAATAGTGCATGATGGGACATATATAAATTGGATAAAGTCTACATGTATATTGCAGTGAATGCAGTCTAGGCGTGGGAAGAGCTGCATATCTTGAAACAAAATTAGATAATCTTCAATACTAAGCTACATGAACAGCAGCATAGCTAGCCTAATAGGGGGGTGACAAGGCCAAATTTTCATCCCCATTTGTAAATTTTTTGTCCCATTTTTAGTCATTTGAATGATACTTGACTGTTCGCCATCCCCATTTTATCTCTGAAAGATTTTTGTGGTGAGACAATTTGCCCCTTGGCTCCCCCTGGCTATGCCACTGTTCATGAACTGTTTAAACAGCATAATTATACTTTCTATACTGTGCAATTATAATATTTTTGTGATGCATATGACTACTGTATAAAACAATGAACTGAATTAATAAATAGTTTTGTTTTGAAATGAACTACATTTGTTAGAATGCCTTTATCCTTGATTTTTGATACATTTAGACTATTATTTAAAACTAAGTGAAGGGAGGGGACTTGCGTATATTATATTGGGCACATACAGATAGCAAAAGAATTAAGGAACCAGTCGTTTTCACCCCTGTATATCCTGAACAAAGACATATACATGTATGTCATAATTAGAACCAGCAGCCAATAGCGGCATCTTTTAGCTCGCATATGTGACACGATCTGGTCCATGGGGGCCAAAGGAGGCATATTTGAAAATTGTGTTACTAGCATCATTACCTTCTACAAACATTTATAGGCTATCATACTGAAAACACCAAAGGTCTAGCATACTTGATCCTAAAGTTATGAAGTTTTGTGATGTGTATTTTTTTATGTATTTTATTATTTTTTACTCCATATATGTTTGCCTTTATCTCAGTTCAAATTTGCCGCCTTTAGCCCCCATGGACCAGATTGTGTCACATATAAGACCTTCGTTGAAATTGGTCCAGAAATAAAAACAAGAAAGATACAAATTCAAAATTTGGAGATAGCTCTATTGAATTGATTTGTACACAGCATTCCTGAACAAAAGAACTAGCGCTTTGCTTTTCATTGATTCGAACATTAAAATATAAATAAATGAGGTCTTAATTTTGACATACGGCCTATGTCTTTGTTTAGGATATACATGTATAGGGGTGAACTGAACATAACTGGTACCGTAATTCTTTTGCTGTCTCTTTATACAATAGGTACAAAGTTCATATATAAACTGTTTTGGTGACCCTTTTTCAGTTGCAGACTCCTGCCACTACCAACATTTCCTATTTCAGCTCCGTTCAGTTCTTATGCCCAAATTTTACAGCATCTTCGATGAAGTTATATTTTCATGCCCAAATAACACCAATTTTGAGCAGTTTTAAGCAGATTTAATTTCTCAATATCCTATTTTGGAAGAGAATCTCGGTTCCCAAGCCTTTCGAGAGGGGGAGAAAATCATTTCCCCAAGACGCTTTATAAGATAAGATCAGCATACTTTATTAAAAAGGTTTCTAAGTGGCCCCTACCAGGTCAGCATTTGTCCTGCGACCCACATGACAAGATTACAATTCACATCTCTATGCTAACAAAATTCTTAAGCTCCCTTAACTCAATGTAGTGTAGCTAGCTACCACATCAACCCATTTGCTCCTGGGCCATACAAAATGAAAGCCTTTGACCAGCTAAATACCAGTTTCATTCAGAGCAGAAGTACATGTAGATCAAGTTTGGATGAATACCATAACAATATATTAGAACTCGCTGTACCCTCAGTGTGCTGCTAAAGCCTGGATAACGTTTGGAAGGTCAAAAATAGGCAATTATACAAATTATGGGAAAACCTAATATTCTGGTTACAACTATGACCAAGGGGATGCTAATCACAACCAATACCAAAACACAATAATCAGCATGTCATATTCATTTCAATCTTATGTTTTATTTTACAGCATAATTACACCTATGATCTAAATGTTCCATTAAATACATCTCAACGTGAGCTTTTAACATATCCAATTTACATTAGTGTACAATTTATAAATTAAATAGTAAAGAAATAAAACAACAATATCAACATTTGAGTTGATAAGCAGCAATGAAATATATTGGTAACAGAACTGAAAACAAAGTTGTTACCAATTTATGTTCCTGTACACTTTTTACTGTTGCAGTACCAATTGTAGTATTCACAATCACATGTTTTGGAAACATGCAAAATATTATGTAGCTTTGGAAAAACAAACAATATCAACATCTAGTGTAACTTTTGACTATCACATAAGCACAAGCAGGGTACAAATACAAAATGAAATTAATAAATGGGTTGCTCGTTTGCAATTCTGTTAAATCTACAAATGTTACAAGGATCATTTGTGGATTTTTTTGTACAGAGGATCGTGAAAAGGTTTCCAAAGTTACCCTTAATATGATCTAGGACTGCAAAATTACAAAACTTCCCTCAAAATTACAAAACTTCCCTCCTCTTGTAACAAATAATTAAATCAATCCTTTCTTGATTTATACTGTAAGCTGGTATGTTCTGAAAAAAACATGTGCAGAATGTTTGTTAAAAGCAAATTTCTGCTGGATTCTGTATCTTTGGGTGTTCTAAAAATGTTCAAAATTAGCATGCCATTTTTCTAACCCAAGATGGTGGCCAATATAGATATAACCCAAGATGGTGGCCAATATAGATATAACAATTCAACATGGTCAGATCAAATTATACAATATCACTGATTGTCTTTGACCTTTTGCCTATTTTATCCTCTGACTCATTAACCAATCGTATTGAAGATATGTGACCATGACTTTTTGATTAGAGAAGGAATATGAAATATTGTATATCTTGATTAGATCATGTTTAATTTGTTACATGCATACTGTGGAAGGTAGGCATGTTGTCTATGGGGGACGACGATAAGTGTGGGGTACATTAGAAAACTAAAAAATAGCACATACAGCACGAGCGTACAAAAAAGAGTTTGCTAGTATACAAATATTAACCGTCTATGAGTGTGATGGTCGAAAGCTGATTACAAGGTGAAAGATGGATTGTTCCATTCCACGAGCCGGAACGGCGAGTGGAATGGAACAATACATCTTTTACCTTGTGATTAGATTTCGACCATTACACAAATTTAAGACAGTTAATATTTGTTTAATATCACTCGTACATAAATTCTATTACTAAATACAATTTAAGGTAGGAAATACATTTTTTCATCAACATAACACCATGCTTTGCCGTGATATACTTCACATTTTGGGGTCCACCCCATAACTAAATCGGCGAGTACAAGAGTCCGCGCACGGCTTGGCGCAGGCGCACTACGGCAAAGCACATGATGGTAAAAACTATCACACGGAGAGGCTGATGGTAAAAATGATAAATGGTAATCAACCAATGAACTGTCTAGAATTTATGTATGAGTGATATAATAAGCGCTGGTAAGTTGAGCGCTCCGTGTATGCTCAGATGAGCGATGTCGCCAAGCCCCAACACATTACTGGGCTCAGCTGAATTAAAGTATGCTTCTAGAGCACAGGCATGGAACATTCATAAGCAGGGTAGTGAGACTTCCGATTTAAATCTGAATTAGGACTTTTTTATTTTTATTTTCAGCTCTTTTTCTGCACTTGCTCTGTACAAAAGTGTAGGAGCTTACCAAGTTCTTCACTAATTTTAGACTCTTCATACCTCTTTTCATAATTAGATTGCACTTTTTATATGGACCATATTTACCATGACAAATTCAAACACATTCGACACCAATGAATAATGCATATATATAAATTGATTTCAAAATTGAATGGCTTAGCAGAAATACATCTCCATTTGCTGCGGTGTATGATGGCCTGCCTGTGGTATGCAGGAGTCCACTCATTAACACTGCATGCCCTTCAGTCAGTCTACTCTGAAGTACAAAGTACCGACGCATTGTGCCGACTTTGAAGGCACGCATACCTGCAGCAGAGACGCAGCACTGCGCACTGTTTACGCGCGCGTTGTCACTTTGTACTTCAGAGTGGACAAACTGTATACAAGTGCACTCGTATACCAGACAATAAGATACACACAGCTAAGGAGATTAATCCTTCTGTGAAGCCACTGATTCAAATGTCAACTTCATAAGAGATATCAATTCATGAAACTAGTTTTTGATAAATGGCAAATAATGGCAGAGTTAATAATTAAGCTAATTACTTAATAAATTGCCTTATATTTTGTTGTTCAAAGTTGTGAATAGTGTTAACAGAATAAGAAATGGTGATCTATTGATCACAACACAGTGGGTTGTTCACCTGATATTTATTGGATTGTTGAAGCCACTACCTTTGACAGTAGAATGATGTAGACCTTTAATCAGCTGTTGTCCTGTGGCATAAAGACTGGACACAACAACCTGTATCATTCAAAATGATTGGTATACATACATGTAGTTTCCATGATCTGATAACAACCTGTTGCTAAAATAACTTGTCATCACACGTAGATGTGTGTAAGTATAGCATGTGGATAACTGCTGATTTTGTATAGAAGAGGTAGTCAATTAAATAAGTTTCCACTGACAGAGTTGCAATCATTTTGATAGGCAAAGTCCTGTGTTCTCATTTAGAGGATGGTCCAATGTAAATTTACCACTTGATCCCTCTTTCTGTTGTCAAAGGTTGTAGCTTCAACAACAACACATTTCAGGTGAACAACTCCTGTGTTGTGATCAACCTTTTGTCCAATACAGATGATTATTAAATAATTTACACAAAGTCTCATTTCAAAGTTTTGACAAGTTAATATGACAAATTCAAGAATGCAATCATGATTGTATATTGAATAAGACTATTACACATATCTGTGCATGTCACTTACTTGCAATAGAAGTTTAAGAGTGTTTCATATCAAATATGTGACATGATCAAGGGAATGAGTCAGATGTCGCTGAGATATTCGCAAAAACAGTGTTCAAATTCTTTTGTTTTATTTTGTTTTCAGCTATTGATAAATCGCTCATAACTCGGTAACCAGATGTCCGATTTTGATGGAATTTGCATCAAAATGTAGCATTCGTAAACGATAATGATGTAAAAACATCCAATTGAAAGTTGCCGACATGTGACTCATTCCCCTTGATCATGTCACATACAAGTTGTTATATCAGTGAAAGTGGATTTTGTTGCATTATTATCTGTTCCAGGTCCAGTGATACCTCATGCAAATTGTCCTGGGTAGCATATGTTAACTAGAGGGGTATGTGTTGCGTTGTGTTGATAACACCTAGCCCCATAATAGCAGTGCTATGGATTTTTAATTTTTTTAAGTAAAATGTAATACCTAGTAGTATTACCAGAGACTTCTCTGGTATTACAATATATCCAAAGGGCCAAGGAAATGAATGAGGACATCACTGGAGCTAAACAGATTATAGTTACATTTAACTTTGCACTATTCCAAGATAGCGGTAAGAAAAAAAAATCAAACCAGTTAACAGTTTCATTTTAGATGAAGCAAAAACTGTTTGAAATAATTGCAGAGTGAAAAACTAATGCAAAAAATATGTCTGTGTAATTATATTTGGTTATTTACATGTATCTTCACCAATAACACAAAAGTACACCATTCACACAACATATTATGGTACGTATTTAAAAGCACGGTTGGAGAACTTACTCTAAGGTGGCTGCATAGTGTTGAAAAAAGCTACAATAATAATAACACACCCTTCCACAAATCCAAGGTTAAATAACATGGACTTTTCAGTCTCTATATAAATGTATGAAAGAAAGAAATATTTATCAATGAAATTAAAATTACGTGATGTGCAAGAAAGAATTCTCACTTTTAGGTGAATAAAGTTAACCAACAACCAATGTTCACTTGAAACATTGGTTGGTATTTATATCTAAAAGATCATTTTGTAATGCTTAAGATTTGAAACATTGCACAAGCTTGGCTACTACTCTTTCAATGTCCTGCAACAAGTTCATTTCCACTTGTTTGATATATGTTTATATACATGAAATTCTTTTCCACTGCCCTAGACCATGAGGTGCAGAGCACTTTACACAGCCCTGAATAAACCAACAGGCATAAAAAGAAGATACAAAATGTTTTTGTAACATTGGTAATGTATACTTATACTTTAGCAGCAATTTCATTGTAACATGATAATCTCTGCTGTAGTCATTAGACAGCAGCTAGCATTCAACCATTGACAGTGAATGGTGTGTTAAAGTAGATTATACTTCGCACACATACATAAATGTGAATAACAATGCAAGTAAAGGCACATGATGACAGAAACACACTATATAGATAGCAGAAATGTGAAGAATGAGTGATACACTCATACAACCAGCAAATAGCTTTGTATTCAGCATTGTGTATTTACATGAGCCTGGAAATAATACAGTATTATTACCTCCCTTGAAAATATGTATATTGTGAATACAGTCTGTCTCCTCTCAAGTTGAGATTAACAGCATGTTGGATTGCACAGTGGCACATTCAAATCAAGCTAACCTAATCCCATGGGCGTATACATGTGTAGAAGGGCGATTTGTCCGTACGCTGGTAATACAACTGTGTAATAAACGCACTGGTTCCAACCAGCCCTCAAATTAAGGATCTGAAGGGGCACAGCAACTTTTTTAGGGCAAGTTGATAATTGCCTTGGATTTTCACTTAAAAGGCAAGGCAGCACAGCAGTTTGTAATATTTCAAGAGGGCATCATGGCAGCTGTTGAAAATTTGAGAAGGGCACCAAGGCAATTTCTCAAAAGTGAAGAAAACACACACAAAAATAGATAGATGATTTTATAATGAAGGCAGGGCTGGGGCACCGACGGCAACTTCATTAGAGGGCACGGCAAGTGACTGCCTTGGGTAAAGTACATATTTTGAGGGCATTACGGCAGTGGGGTTGGGCACCCACGGCAAAATGCCATGGGTTAATTCAAGGGCTGGTTCCAACCTACCACTGTGAAATACAACATGGCGATACTTGAGACGAGACAAACTATTTATTGTTAGATTGTTCTTTGAAAACAAGTTCATTGAATATGTTAAAATGTGAAATGGTTTTGAATGAGCAATCTAACATTGTGTTAAAATAAGTGGCATAGCAAAAGAAGGATGGAGCCCAGGGCCTCTGACTTCCATACCTAAGGTCCATTGGTACATCCAGTGTTCGAAATATGCCTCAAAAAGTTACAGGCCAGCCAGGCTTGACCGTAAAAAGTTACCAGCCAGCCGGGCTGGAAACTAGATGCCAGTCAGAAAAGTTACCGGCCAGGCCAAAAAGTTACAGGCCAATGGCCGGCTGACCGGCCCTATTTCGAACGCTGGGTACATCATGACCCATCATAGTGCCAATGAGAAAATAGGTCACATAACAGTGTTGCCTGAAAGTATTGTAAAATCTCTGAAAAGTGTTTCCAACATATAACAGCATTTGTAATCTTTGTTTGGAGGCAACATTTGGTCAGCATTTTTAGGTTATCTGTACATTTGCCAATTTGTGCCCCCCCCCCCCATTTTGAAAAGCTGGCACTGCCACTGTCTGTTTGAAATACTGATGAATTTGCACAAGAAAATATCCTGATGGTATTACGCAGTATTACATGCACATTTAGAAAGTTTGGCTTTAGTATAGAAAACACTTTTATTGTTATTAAAATAACATTATGTTAGTATGTATTGTGCCAAGTTTTCAAGCATGTTTTTACCCTTTCATATAACTCGACATGTAAACGTTTTCTATAAAACGTTTTATGTTTGCCGAGTTAGTATCGGGATTGTATATCGGGTTCACATTTCGCTGACAATCAAATAACATGAATCAATTATATCATACATTTTATATTCAATTGATTCTGTTAATATTAAGTTATTCTCTTACATTCAAATACAAAATCAATTTAAAAACTGAAGATAATGGACACATGGCACACAAAATACATTGTTTTTAAATCAGCTTTTAACATAATATTAAGATTTGGCGATCTCTTCTTTTAGACCACCTAAGCCATAAAAGCTTAAAATTACAAATTCATCAAATTAAACTTTTGCATCAAGGTTAAACATGTTTTTAGCTATACAAACATACCTTTTGAACAAGCTTCATTTACGCTAGCTTTCATGTATTTTCAATCATGCACGTTTGACATCTTTTTACTGCATCATGAAATTCTGCATTTATTTAAGATGACAAATTTCTCGAAAATTTTGACGTATTTTTCTGACAAAACAAGCTTCATTTACGCTAGCTTTCATGTATTTTCAATCATGCACGTTTGACATCTTTTTACTGCATCATGAAATTCTGCATTTATTTAAGATGACAAATTTCTCGAAAATTTTGATGTATTTTTCTGACAAAATTCCCACATTTCTCAAAATTTTTACAACTTTCCACTCATCTGATCACCTTTTCATATGACGAAAGTGATCCTGATTTTAAGAAGGTATGTTTCATGATATCCAATTATTTTTAAATTGTTTTTTGAGACGAAAACTTCAAAAAGTTGTTTTAACCTTGTCTTTATCCCATATAATTGCCCTCATTTATAGAGCCCTGCGCTCCCTCCAATACTCTAACAATACTTCGAAGTATTAGGCAGCTCTTTAACCTTGATGCAAAGGTAATAATTTAGTCCCTGTGGTCTAAAGGAAAATATCGCCAAAATTTCAGAAGATTGATGAAAAAAAAACTTCAAAAAAAGTAAAAGTAAAAAGAGCGAAAGCCCAAACATATATAAATAATTAATCAAATCAATCAGCAGTTAATCAGAAATATCAATCAACTGGAAGAGACGGTTGTAGCAGGTAGCAGTATTGTAATTTGCTTGACAGCTGACACTGATGGCAATGCTACAGGAATTGAAACCTGTGTACATGTAATCAAAACATCCCAACCTTTTCACAAGATGAATTTGGATAATTTGAAGTAAATCATATCACATATTATCATTACATTACATAATTGTACACTGTAGGTAAATATGGCCCATCCTAATTTGAGTAACAATAAGATTTACCAGTAAGATGTGACAAATGCTTACTACATAAAGCAAAATATCCTTTGGAAATCAGGTAAGCAGCACTAATTTCCAAAGGATTTTGGCTCATATCAGTAGTAGTTGACAATTGCATTGGCCAATCAACACTCAACAGGTGTTAAAATATTGTGCTGCATGTAATTTTTACAGATAGAAAATCATTGGCACGTGTTGATGATTGATTTATAATTTGATCCTCATGACAAGAGTGGGCCAATATACTTTAATATTATAAAATTTATGTTAAGTCATACCACTGATTATATTAAGACATGTTAGAATACACAGGACACATGCATATTACAATCAAATACAACATATATTGTGAGAATAAAATAGTTGACATCATAAATCCCTGATTGATTAGAATATAAATTTGCATATAAATATCTAAGCAATCAGTTAAGTAGTGAGCAGTTCATTGAACACACTCATCCTTAAATTTGTCAGCAATTTAATATGGTTAATGGGTTGTTTGCTGACAAAGAGTTTTACACAGACCTTGAAATAAGTGGAATTACAGTATAAATCGGACAGCATTTTTCCTTTTAACTTTTTCATGTTGTGACATTTTGACATTACTTGGTACTCTAGGTTGGTAAACATGAGTAGGATTTAATTTTTCCCTAGAGAAGTCCTTTTCAGAGGGCTGAGCTTTCGGTACTCTAGTGAGTGCCATCTTCAAAGTAACTAGCCATGTCATCTTACTCGGATAATGTCACTCTCGCTAGAGTACCAATAGGTCAGCCCTCTGAAAAAGGACTTCTCTAGTGAGAGATTAAATCCTACTCATGTTGTGATACAACTTATAAAGTATTGCGCAAAATAGTATTATCCTTATCCATTCATTTGATATGCTCACAGTTCCACTTTAGTGAGGGGGTGTTAGGATTCACATCATAGACACTATGTGACTGTGTTGCTACCTCAACATCCCTCTTAATATACCCGAACTGGTAGGCATATCAATTGAAAAGATTTGTACAACTTCTGAAGTGAAGTGCAAATTTGTTTGATGTGCAAAATTATAGTTCAAACTGTATCAAAATAATTTGCACCCATTACTTTACCGAGATTGTAGCAAATGTAACATTAGATTCACTCTAAATGCCACTATCTTTAGGTTAATATCATGTGATGAGCCATTCTTAACATCTTGTACAATAAACAAGTGATGAGATCATGAGTAACAATCACCTTGTTACAGGTTGTACCTTATGTTGCATTCATAGAAGAGAAACAGTTCCCTTGACAACAAAGTCTAGCATCACCAATTTAATGAGGGCCAATCATTCTACAAAGAGCAGGAGAAAACCTCATTGTTACTCTGTTATTTCTCAGAGTGCAGGCATGATAGATTTCACGTAAATGTGTGATTTGTTAGACACCGTGTAGTAGAACAATTGGCCCTGATGTATATATGGGAGAATGTGCATCCCATACAAAGACTTTCTAACTTCATTGCCAAATGCAATTTGCACCTATAACACTTTTCACCCTGATGTGGCAGTGACGTCAGTGCGCATTTCATTGGGCTCAGCTTCAAATTGCTAGCGTTTGCTCAGAGTGGTGGCGTACACACACACACACGCTTTAATAAGATGTCTCAATGCGACTGCCTCAATGCATTGACATCACTGCCACATCAGGGCGAAAAATGGAATAGGTACATGTACATATCTAGACCCGGTATAACATGTAAATTGTTTCTGATATGTTGTCAGTAAGTATCAATGACTCCAATAATGTACATCTGCTTTGTTTGTCTTGGTGAATATGATTGACATTGTGTCCCATTATAATACTAGTTGTAAAAACTGCTTGTCTCGTGAAGTGAAAACTTATCTGTCAGCCATGTTGACACATATTGGATAAACAATGAAGATGGTATTAACTGCCATGATTTACATTTTTTTAAATGTTGACCTCCAACAGACACTGTCTTATGAATAGAGAGGAGCAGGTTGCAAAAGGCTCAAATTGAGCTCTTAATACCATACTGAGTAAAGGTTTACGTGCAGAACAATTATGTGTACTGAAGGAAGGCAAGTGAGTGAGTGATTTACAAATATGGCTTGGCCTTTTTACATGTTTGACCATCCCCTTTACACATGAACAATGTTAGGAACGTTCAAATACTTATGTCATAGACTAAGCAAGCAGAAAGATTTTGCATATTTAAACATTTTTGATTTCTTTTTATGCGCAATGTTGAAATGGTGATCCAAAATATGTGCCAAAAATCCCTTATCTCCCTCTGAATCTTGCCCCCTGGGTACACCGAAGTGTGACGTCATGAAATTTATATTTTTGCATTTCAGCATTTTCATGACCATATTTCAGTTGAACATGATGAAAAACACCCACAGTCCAAATTTGGTGGGAATCGGATCATGATATTGGCCTGGTTTGGAACCAGGCCAATTTACACTGATTTCAATGGGGCTAATTAGGTATTCATGCGGCCATATCTCGGGCCCTCATGATCCGATTCCCACCAAATTTGGACTGTGGATGTTTTTCATCATGTTCTACTGAAATATGGTCATGAAAATGCTGAAATGCAAAAAAAAGTGTTTTGTGACGTCATCACTTCGGTACTCTATACTAAATGCACCTCCCTGTAAGTGAACATGTGGTCTGATGACTGTGATACAATAATTAATCATTACTGAGAATGATAGATTTCTTATATATCAACTGCTCTTAGTCTTCTTCAAAGACAGTGTCTGCTATAGGTGAGACACAAAAAGTTTTCACTGTGGATATGACCCTAGTGTAGGCATAGCCATATTACCACTCCCATACGGCTTCCAAGGCTGATTTTGAGCAGGTGCCGAATAACCCATTGCTGAGCCCCCTGCTGGATATGATGGAGGCTGCGGTGCTCGACGAGCCGGCGATGTGTAGGAAGCACCTGATGGTTGTGATGAGGGATATGGAAGAGCGCCCCCACTTGGGGCTGCATAAGATAGTGTACTCCCACTTGCACCAGACGGTGTAGGGGAGGATATATGTCCATTGTGTTGTAATTCTTCCATTTTATCAGCTTTGATACGTCGGACATGAGCTACCCTACGCAATTCTTGAAATTGTTCTAGAAATATTTCAATTGTGAATTCACCTTGCAGAAACTTGTCAGCTACTTCCTGTTGTAAAGATCAATACAAACAAAAGACAATAAAAGCTTTAAATATTTCTACTTATAGACTTAAAACATGGAAAGAAACAGACAAAATAGAAAGGGAGATAGAGAGACAGAAGGGATGAGAGAGAGAGAGAGATGGGGAGAGAGGAGTAGAAAGAGAAAGCAATGGAGAGAGAGAGAGACTAAGAGAGAGTGATGGAGGCAAGGGCAGCCCTCGAATTAAGGATCTGAAGGGGCACGGCAACTTTTTTAGGGCAAGTTGAAAATTGCCTTGGATTTTCACTGAAGGGGCAGGGCTGGGGCACCGACGGCAACTTCATTAGAGGGCACGGCAAGTGACTGCCTTGGGTAAAGGACATATTTTGAGGGCATTATGGCAGTGGGGATGGGCACCCACAGCAAAATGACATGGGTGCCGTGGGTTAATTCGAGGGCTGGGCAAGGGGTGAGAGGGGGAGCGAGCGAGAGAGATGATATCTACTTGCCTCTGACTCCTCCTCAGCTTTTTCTGCAGCTGTCTCTAACATGATCTTGGCTTCAGTTGATGAAACTGTGCCCTGCAATCCATCTGAAACAAACCAGGAATAATAAATAAAATTATGTATCAACTCAAGTTTCATGAGGGAGGGACTGTCAGTACTAAAGACCTTTTAAACACACTTCAGAATCAATGATCTTATTCATTTTTAACTATTTGGGTAATTCCAAGCACATCATTCCACAACACAAAGTTTGCATTTGCAAATTAAGAAATTAGGGTGGTTTGGAAAAGTTTCTCCTGCCATAATCATTTACTTACCAAAAATAGTTAATGTACAAAGAACAACACAATATACTATCAGCAATTGACAGCAAATTTCAGCACATAGCTACTTCACTCTTCAGTAAAAGAAGACATGAGACGCTTGCCAGAAACCATTGTGGCAGACAGGTTGATCTTCATTTTGATGTCACATGTCACCTCATCTATACTCATGAAATGACATGTGAATGAATAATCCCGGGACAGCATGTAGGGATCATGCTTTTAAAGTCAAGCAGTATAACTCCTCCAAAATGAAGATACAACTTACCTAACTGCCTTCTGTCTTTATCATATATATCACGTACACTCCTAGCTTCTTGATGTAGTCTTGCTAGTTGAGCTCTTCCTTCTCTTAGTCTAGGCTCCCTAGACAGATTGAAGTCAGCCAAACTGCGATTCTCAGCAAGTGCCATTTCTTTGTCAAGTTTCTTCTGTTTCATCTATAAATTGTAATTCAAACAAAAGATTAAGCCCTGCAATTTAACAGGCATGAGAATGTTTTTTCTGAAAACTGCCTGAAAAAAGCGCATGAATTCAGCCTTAAAAAAGGCCCAAAACAGGCTGAAAAAAATAATAAAAATGTGTAAATTTGGACAACAAAACTGCCTGAATTCAGGCAAACACAGGAAATTCTCATGCCTGATTTATAGATCGAATGAACTGGGAGTTTGTTTATAAGGCTAACATTAGTTTTACTTTTCACCTATATCAAATGTGCATGTCAACATTTTCATTATTTTGATAACATGTACTTTTATTTCAAAAGATTTGGGAGTATCTGGACCAAAATCAGCACTTAAAATCCCTCTTATCCTTCTGATGATTTTCAAGGTAACAGGGGTAGTGAATAGGCTTTTAAAATAATGAAATGTTTAGTATACCCTCATCATATTTGATATAGTTAAAGCATGTTCAGAGCCAGTACAACACCTGGACCAGTGCAATATGAATTTTTACCTCACGAATATTGATAAGCAACCTTGTCCTTATTTTTAGGTCCAATTGGAAACTACATGTAATGATCCCTTTCCATTTGCCTAACACAGGGTCTGACTCTGAGCCTAACACTGAGTTCATGATAACTAAACTGTAACATGTTTATGACCAAAGCAAATCAATACAAAACACAATGATTGTCAATATTTGACTAGTATGCAGTCAAGAAAATACAAAAAGATTTCTAATGTTGAAGTACATTACAACCCATATAACAACACGCTATTTTATGAAACAACTGAAAACCTGTAACAAAATGCAACACATACCTCATCAAGGTCCTCCACCATATCTTTCATTCTGTCATCACTTTCATGTAGTGCTTTGAGTTCTTCTGTGTTCATATGTTGAAGCAGAGGAAATTTTGTGTTAGCTGAGCCCTGTGCCTGCATTTTGGTTGGTGGATTAGTTGGGCGTGGTGGTCTAACACCTGCTGGTGGGGTTTGATACCTTGAAGGTGATCCTGGAGGACCACTTGGTGTTCCCATAGCATACGGGAAACTGTGGCTACCCGCATATGACATACTGATGCAATATTGTGCTGTGTAAAAATGTAAAGACACAAAGATGTTGAAGCTCTTCAGTTTTGTGTTATCTATGTATGTAACTGAATTCATTTTTCTTTCAGGCCACTAACACAGGCTTGTAGTACTGTACATCAGATTATATTTATTATAAAGCAATTTTTCTTAACTTTATACCTTAATGAGTGCGAATGCGTTTGTGTGCAAATTCAAAGCTCGAGTTCTTGAGTAATTAGCACTATACATGATGTGTACTATCATGACTATTCATCTGCCAAATCTGTAACATGAAAAACTGTCTATTGCACTAGTATAAAGCCAAGAATTTTCTGCTTTACAAATGCTAAATTCTGCTTTTCTCCGCTTTGTAATTTTAGCACATTTCTGACATAATAAAATTTCACAATTTTTACATGTTTGCAGCCCGGCCAAAGTGACGATTATTGCGATGTTGCAAAGTTGGGATGGGTGATTGGGTATCACGGCTGCAATGGGAGGTAGGACAGGCATTGTACGGTAAATCTATGACGGATTTTTGATGAATTTTCCTTTTCTAGGTCATTTTTGCTTATTTTTTTTTCTCAGAAATGCGTTTTTCCGCTTTACCTCAATTCGCATGATTTTTATGGAATTTCGCAACGCTGAGAATTCTTGGCTTTACACTAGTACTACCGGGTATGTCACAACAAATTTTCCCATCCATTTAATAGCCCCTGGTTCATTTAAAATAGCCCCTGGTTCCTTGAAAAACCCTACATATGTATGAACCAGGGGCTATTTTTTCTCAAAGTAGCCTCCTGGTCCAGCGCTTATTTCCAGCCTGGCTCTGGCTACATGATATAATACTTCTTGCAGATTAATTTGTTATACCATTCAGCAAATTACTTCAGCGGTGTTCATCTGCTGTCTGATTATCGCGTTAAAAGAACTAGGTCACACGTTGCTACACTGCTTGACCAGCGAATGAGGTGCCGATGATGATGTGATGTCAATAATGATGTGATTCTACTAGCCAATCAGAACCACACTTCCATATACCGTACGCATAAACTGCACCAAATTGGCAGACCGCTGAAGTTCTCTGCTGAAAACTATAGGCCTAGATAGCAAAAATATCTTGAAATTTTACGTTCTGTACACCAGTATGAAATTACACAATTGTAGCACATCATGAATGCATAACTTGCAAGTTTACGCAAAATCGGAATCAATTGAAATTTTGGAAATAAGCCTTTTTCATGGATATCTACTGAAAATCATGAAATGTCATGAAAAGAGGATGCTCAGTCAGTGTCAGTGATGCTAGCCTGCTACTACATGTACTAGTACACGATCCAGAATATCATCATGCATGCATGTCAGAAATTATAGTGGGAATTCGAATTGAATGAACATATTTTTCAATAGCGTGATGATTTTTGCGTACACTGCGCGATGTATTAGCATTGTATCCAAGGTTGTGTGTTCACGTTGTAGTTTGAAATATGTGATATACGATCGCGGTTGGATTGAGTATGTACAGCTAATGAAAGCTGCGTTCATTCAATTGGAATTCTTACTACTGTATAAATAATATTTTGTTCTGGGACTGATATAGGTATGCTAGGTGAATTCAAATTTGCCATCAACAACTGCATCATTTTATATATGGTCATTTTCACGGTAAAGGGTGTAACTTTTGATTTTTAGGGTCAAAATTTCAAACCACTTAAATATATTTCTGTTTACTGAAATCATGCATAGAAGCAACTTAATTTCAAGTAAAATAATGTTTCAAGGCTTAAACCTTTTGATTTCTAATAAAAAATTTGACATTTGCATAACATTTTGGTTAAAATCTAAGAAAAAATTTATTTTACATAACCTCAGAAAATTTTGACATGAAAGCTGGAATACATGTGAAATTCCATTCCAAAGTAAGTCAACAGATATAAGTTAAATTTTATACCATGTTTTGCTATGTTTGTAATTGCAGTTTTGAAAATTTTTAACATCAAGTGTCATTTACAATGGAAATTTCCAAACCTTAAACATATTTTTTAAGTTTTAATTGGGTTCCTAAAATAATTTGAATGTCTAACTTCATGTACAAATACTACTTGATGAAAGGAACCTCCCAGCCAAGTTTCACAGAAATTGGAGTTATTTTTAAAATTGGCAATTCAAGCGATTTGTGTTTCGGAGGCTTCAGTTAACAACACAGGTGATCATAAAAGTAAAATATTTAGCTAACTACTACAAGTTGACATAAAAAATAGGTAAAAAATATCACAATTACCAATTTTCATGCTTTGCTTCTAAGTATTGAATTTCAGTTGTGACAAAAATTAAATTATCACAGCAAGTCATTTTTTTGTTTCGGAGGCTTCATGTTAACAATTGTTAAACGTTGCAGAAGTAGTTTTTTGAAAACAACAGTGTTGGGATCATCTAAGCTGTTATTTTCTTGTGTGTATTGAATCAATGATTCTATGCGGCAGATATTGTAGATTTATCACACATTAATTTTTTCACCCATTTGTTAAGTATGGTGTTTTTTGCATGTGAAGCCTCCGAAACAGGCTTTTTAAGGTATCAGTATATTTTTCAAACATTAACCATAATGTCAATTTTTTTAAATTTATGACATTCTGCACATATCAAGTAATAATTACAATGCAGATATCAGTATGAAACACACCAATTTAGATATGCATAGATGATAATTAAGTTTACTGTTGTTTGGAGGCTTCATTTGTTTCGGAGGCTTCAATTGTTAACGGAAAGTTTGTATTGGGTCCCATTTTCAAACGGTGATATATATCTCCACGATTTAAAAACATGTGACTTGAGGATCTAGTTTGCTACATTTTAATAAATAGATTGGATGAGCTCTTTTATTTATATTTGCACAAGCTTGCTGAACAGTTTGTTTCGGAGGCTTCAAAAAGTTAACGGAAAAAACGGCTATTTGAAGTCAAGATTTTATAAAAATTTTAAAAGCTTGCAAATCGGCTAATTTTTGTTACCCATTTCAAGTTAAGATAACAACTGTTATGAATCAAGAAGAAGTGAAGAAATAACCAAGAATTATGAACCAAAGCTACACCCACAAAGTTTGTTAACAATTGTTAACGGAAAATGAAGCCTCGAAGCGATAAATATCGAAGTCCGGTTCTCAAAAATACAGGGCCGTTCACAATTAAATCTAATGTGGCAGTGTTTACTGAACATATGACTGTACTTTCAGGATAAGAAAAATTATCCATGAACTAACTGAAGAAAACACAGGGTTTTACAAAAATGTTACTGTTTTTATAGTTTTTCAAAATGGCAATATTAAGTACATTTAAGCCTGCTAAAACTGAACGCAGTAACTCCCAAAGCTGATTATGCTACCCAAGGTAGCTGCTAACTAGATGACTTATGTGGCCAAAAATTATGGAATTCTGTGGCTTTATTAGAACACTACGGATTAAAATGTTAAAAATCCAAAGTTACACCCTTTACCGTGAAAATGACCATATATCAAATTAAAGCCCTTGAATAAAGAAAGCCAAATTAACTGTAACTGAAAACCTTTTGTTATAGCACTTTCCGTAGCAAAGTTACATCTTGTCAATACTGACTTTCATCAAAAAAATTCAGCTAGCAAAATTCCCCAAAACAGCATTTCGGTGATGTTTCTAGATCTTAGTCTCAGGTTGATAGCAGAGCTCTTTTTTAATGGAACTGCTAGATCAATATCCCTCTAAAATTCCATGTGCGAGTGACTTATCACCATAAAAAATCATATATTTGGGTTTAAGTGAAGTATAGACAACATATTTATTAAGGCTGGCATTTTCGGTCGGGTAACGGGTACCCGCCGAGATTACATTACCGGTATTCAATTTCAATGCATTTTGAAATCATTAATAGACTATACCATGAATACAAAGTATCAATTTTCATATTAAAAATACAAAATATCTTTTTTTTTTTTTTTTTTTTTTTAGGTCAACCATGAATGATCCTAGCATTTAGGTCTAGGTCCAGGGACACTACAAAACCGAAAAAAAAAATAAAATGCCAGGCCTAATATTTATGTAGGTTTCCTTGACCGGCCAGTTCTTTTATATTTCTATGTAAATATATGTATTGTGTTCTACATTGTAGGCGAATTTGGCTGACTATAGCCAAAATAACAATTTCTCGATCATGAGAGGATGTACCTTCTGTGTCAGCGTACTTTTCATAGAATAACACAATCGCGCGACCTGCATGACCGAACCTTGACCTTGCCTAGCAACGACCGTGTGATTGGTCAATTCTCAAAAGCTGTGTTTGTGCTGTAAGCGCCAGTAATTGCGTAGTACGTTCGCCGCAAATAACTGTGCGTCCCGCTGCACAGCGTGTCAGCGTCATCATCCCTATATCTTTGTGTCAAAAATTGCAGTGATAGTACGATGAATCCTCTCGTTTTTCAACAGCTACGCATAGTTCCAGTAACTTTAACCACTCTATCATATTGAGCAGCATTCTCCTTGTGATGTTTCTGCACTGTGTAGAGAGGGTCTACAACATCTCTGAGGTAAAACTGACAAATGCAAGGTATATTTCTTGATGCTTGAAGTTTGGATTTCTTAAACGTACAGTGCATCCCTATATACCGCTGCAAGACTTCAGGTCCGTAGATGTCATTATGTTTATGATAAAAACTGAAGTCTTGCTGGCAAGACTAGCTACATTGTACACATGGCGATTTTGTTCGCGATAGGCCGAGCGACTCAGGCTAAGCATACCATTTACAGACGATATGAGATTCCACAGAGCCTGCCACAGTTTCTATTCTATGTTTTCAGTATGATATTCTGTCGGTCCGTGTCACGTCACTTCCGGTTGAATTGATATTCGAGTGAAAACAAGTCCCTGATTCGATTTTTGTTGATGATTTTTGTCATTGGTGTTATGTAAATTTCGATCGCAAATAGTCAGTGGAATCAAACAACCGTTTCTAAGTCTCCAGAGTGAAAGAAACTTACTTGATTTACCGCTTATATATCGACAAACTTAAAATTAAATTCCATGGTCGAAAGTGTCGTTTTTCCGAAATTGAATGCCACTCCAGCAACATCGCTATGTAGCCTCCTTCACAGCCGGTTTCTGTTGTTCACAACAAACCGTGAGCTACATGCAGTTTGGGCCCGAGACTAGAGATAGCCCGGATGTCCGACCGACAGAATAGTATATGATCCCATATGGTATTTCTATTACCGGTACAAGAAAATTTGATTTGTTGTCAGGCAAATCCAAGGTTTTATTTTTAATACACTAACTGGAAATTAAATGTACACTAATTAGCGGGGACCGGTATTTTGCTGTGGATATGTTTTACTGCATTTTATAAGTAACGATTTTGAAATCAAAAGTTTAAATTGTGATATATTCAACTGTTTGAGAAACGAAATTTATAAAGGAACCTGTGACTGTGTAAGATCCAGGTGCTGTATCTATTTTACAATGTACATTATCGACATTCTTTATCTGCGTCAATAATAGAATATCGATTTCAATCGAACAGAATACATGTCTCCAATACTCTCCATTTTGAGTTTGTACTACACCACGGCACTGACTGAGCGATAAGCTAGGAATGTTTCAAGCGATCGATTTCTAGCCAGTTCGGTGAAATACCAATCGCCCGTCGCTCACCAACGGAGTATTTATTGTTTATATTTATAACACTGGGTGTCGACACTGTGCGCTGTGCGTACCCAAGTTGGCTCTCATGATCGAGAATTTAATATTTTGGCTAATGTGTTAAAATTAAGGTTTGCCTGGCCTGGGCCCTGCATACATGTACCTAGCCCTACTGACAAATGACTGACAAAACAATCATGACGGATTAATCGGACTACTACACGAAATACTCCTTCCTTTAATTCTTGGATCTTGGATGATATAACCTCCTAAATACTCCTGCGGAGTTTAAACTGGAGGTGTGGTGAGAGTGGGCTAATTTTTAAGGCGGCGTCGAGCAGTACAGTCATCTGTCAGGGAATTCTTAAAAGTAGCAATGGATGGTTGGATGATTGTAGTAGGTGGGAGAGAGTTCCAATCCTTGACAGTTCTTTGGAAAAATGAGTTAGCGTATGCGTCAGTCCTGGTCTGGTGAATTTGGAATTGGTTGTTGTGACCTCTTCTGGAACGGCTTATTTTAGGGGTGATGTAGTTGTTGTGGTTGATGTCCATCTGTCCGTTGAGGATCTTGTAGAAACAAGTCAGCCTCCCTTTACTGGCGCCGGTCTTGAAGGAGCGGCCAGTTCAAGGTGTTTTTAAAGCTGTGACACTGGTGTCCTTGCCATAGGTGTTAGTAACATATCTCGCCCCTGCGTTTTGAACGTTTTCAAGATTTTTGATGTTTTTGGTTGTATAAGGATCCCAGGCGGCGGTGGCATAGTCGACATGTGGACGGACAAGGGTACTGAATAGTCTTTCTTTGATGGAGGATGAAGTGTCGTGAGAAGTTCCTTCTCAGGAAGTTTAGAACCGGAAGGCCTTTGTTTTGGCATGGTCAGTCTGTTTATTCCAGCGGAGGTCGTTTTGGATGGTGATTCCAAGGTATTGGCTACTGCTGGTTTCTTCCAGGTCGACGCCCATCATTTCATATGAGGTAGGGTCAGGATTTCTCCTCCTAGTGATACGCATGGTCTTACATTTGCTGGGATTGAATCTCATGCCCCACTTGGTGGACCAGGAAACCATTTTGTTCAGGTCGGTCTGGAAATCACGCTCGTCTTCGGGAGATCTGATGGTCTTGTAGATAAGGCAGTCATCCGCGAAGAGTCTTGTTGTGCTATTCACTCCATCTTGGATGTCATTAATATGAAGGAGGAAGAGGTGAGGTCCCAGGACCGTGCCTTGTGGAGTTCCGCTGAGAACAGGTACCCATTCGGAGGATTTTCCGTTTACGACAACCCTTTGGAATCTTTTTGTGAGGAAGGAGGAAACCCAGTTCTTGGTCGCAGAGCGGATACCGTAGAAGTCTAATTTGATGAGCAGTCTATGATGTGGGATTACGTCAAAAGCTTTTGAAAAGTCTAGGATGCCCATGTCTGTAGTAAGTCCGTCGTCAAGGTGCTTGGTAAGGTCGTTGGTTGTCAAGATCAGTTGAGACTCACATGATCTGGCCTTGCGAAATGCGTGCTGGTTGTCGGATAAGATGTTCCACCTGGAAAGATGTCTCATCAGGTTACTGTCGACAATGTGTTCCAGTAGTTTACAGCAGGTGCATGTGAGCGAAACTGGTCTGTAGTTCGCCGGATCAGTAGTGGCGCCTTTTTTGTAAATTGGTGTGATATTTGCTTTCCTCCAGTCTAGCGGTAAATCCCCTGTATCCAGAGATTGCTGAAACAAGTGCTGAAGGATTGGTGCCAGGTCAACTGCTGCCATTTTCAGCGCTTGGTTTGGGATCATATCTGGTCCGATGGCTTTGGACACATCAATGTTCAGTAGGAGCTTTGTGACGCCCTCTAGATCAACAGCAATTGGTGGCATCTCAGGGTAACTTTCGCCAGACATTGAAGGCATGGAGTGTGGGTCCAAGTTTTCCTTGGTGAAGACGCTCTCGAACTGATCAGCTAATGCTTGAGCCTTATCCTGGTCGTCTGTAAGGAGTTTGTTATTAACTTTCAGCGGCTGGATACCAGTGTTGTCTTTCCTGCGGGCTCGGATGTAACGCCAAAAAGTTTTTGAGTTGTCCGACTCCATAATGTCATTCACATAGACTCTATGGGCTTTTCTAATAGCCCTGTCAACTTGTTTCATGGTGGTGTTAAACTTGGCCCAGTCACCTTTTTTACCGGAGTTCTTTGCCTTGTTGTAATGCTTTTCTTTCTTACTGCAGAGTCTTTTTAACTTTGAAGAAAACCACGGTGGCCTTGAATTTCCCTTGACCAATTTGTGGGGAACAATCTCAGAAACTATACTGCATAGTGAATCACGGAACCAACTCCAGTTCTCCTCCAGTCTTAGATTCAGGTGTGCGTTAATTACTACCTACAGTCTGAGTACAGACAGGTACACCATTTATTTAATATTTCACAACATGGTGAAGAAAATACATGGCAATGAATGCATACACATGATGCATATGCAGTCATTCATGCATGCATGTGCATCCGCATGCAATTTGAACAGTCAGTCGGTAGTGTTATGGTTTTTTATTGCATGAAAACAATACCGATATTAAACCGACCGATCCACAATCATGAAATTAAATCTCATCGGAACTTATTTTTCACTGCTTACATGAACTTAGAAACGCCCCTACCTTCCAATTTTTCTTCTGTGACTGCAGTATTTCTCAATGTGAAAGAAAAGGGCTACGTAGCATTATCTTTTTACGTCATTTTGTTGTTTATTTTCCGTTTGCTTCACATGATTTGGTTAGTCATTCGCCATCATACATGTCATAGGAAGTAGTTGACTAGTCTTGCAAACAGTCTCGTAAAATGATACCTGCCTCCATTGATTTACAACACCTAATTTCGAGACGTTCTGTGCAAGAGACTAAAATTCGGCAGTTCATCTCTTCATCATAATACTCACTACATCACAGCTGATATTGCGCAGAGATGTTGCCAATAAGTTAGCGTCATGTCTGCTATGATTTTATTTCTTGATACGCGGGAACGAGACTATCTTGATCCCAATCAATCAATTTGCCTGTGACAGGTCAGGAAGGAAGGAATGAAGAAACAAACACACACAAAAGGAAAATGAATAATTATTAATTAAATACAATACAATAAAATAATTTAAAAAATAAATGTTAAAATAAAATAATAAATAAATAAAATAATAAATAAACGAATAAATAAATAAATAAATAAATAAATAAATAAATAAATAAATAAATAAATAAATAAATAAATAAATAAATAAATAAATAAATAAATAAATAAATTAATTAATTAATTAATACGGTCCGAGTATTATAGTCCCACCTGTTTTTCAGGCTAAAATTTTTCACAATTGTATTTTTAATATGAAAATTGATAATTTGTATTCATGTCATACTCTATTAATGATTTCAAATTGAATTGAATTTGAATGCATTTTGATATGACCCTAGATGCTAGGATCATGCATGGTTGACCTAAAAAAAAAATTCAAGATGTTTTGTATTTTTAATATGAAAATTGATAATTTGTATTCATGTCATACTCTATAATGATTTAAAATTGCATTGAATTTGAATACATTTTGATATCATTAATAGAGTATGACATGAATACAAAATATCAATTTTCATATAATTAAAAATACAAAACATCTTGATTTTTTGTTTGTTTAGGTCAACCATGAATGATCCTATCATCCTAGCATCTAGGTCTAGGTCCAGGGACACTCCAAAACCGAAAAAATAAACAACTTTAAAAAAAATTTTTTTTTTTACAATTTCTGGAATTTTTCGAAAAATGGGGGGTGGGACTATACTCGAACGTGGGACTATACTCGGACGAATGCGGTAATAGCCTACAAAGAAAATTTCTAAATAAACTGAGAGTAAAATGGCAATAAAACAAACTCAAGAGGTGGCACGCCCTAAAATGGTGTAGGAAAACATTAGAAATATGTTTAAATATGAAAAATTTCCTGCTCGCTGCGCTGCGCTCGGTTTGGTCCCCCAAAATCTTAGTGGGGGGCCGAAAGATTTTGGGGAACATCAAAAGGGGGGGCACGGATTTTTTTGGCACGTCACTAGGGGGAGCGGCAAATATAGTATGACACGGTCAAAGCAGGGAAGTCATGGTCAAAGGGGCAGACCACTGAGAATTCACCACCCGGGGTAACTCTTATCACAGAAAACCCGTATTTCGTATGGTTCAGAACTTATAAATTCCACCCTGATATAGGCTAAGGCTATTCTTGATATTTGCAGAGTATCTTTATTGACTAAAAGTACATTATAATCGTTCTCCTCAGCAAATGTTATACATGTAATATGGTTTTAAATAGGAGTCTAAAGCCGGTTTTTGCCAAAAATATAACAGAGGTCCGGTATTACCTGCGGTCCGGTATTACCTGCATGTACCCTATAGGTCCAGGCTACTTCCTCATGCTCAGTAAAATCTGCTCATGCTTTCTATTTGAATGAAATTGCGCCCTCAATTTCACCGTGTTTATTAGCTCCGGTGAATCTTCTATAAAATAATACTGGTAGTCTGTGACTCTGTCTGTGCCTCTGTCTGTCTGTCTGTCTGTCCGCCTATTTTCTCGGACACTAGGGGTCCCACGTTCCTCAAACTTGGTGGGTGGGTGCAGCTTGGCATGAGGAAGAACAAGTTTATATTTTTAAAGGTCAAAGGTCAAGGACAGGGTCAAGTTCAATTGAAGTCTAATTTCAAACACATTAAATAGCAAATCTAGCCATGCCATTGTGTTGACCTTGGACTATCAAACAAAAGTTTCCACAGTGACCTTTTTGTCAGACCTACGGTTAAGAGGTCATAGGTCAAGAAAGGTACAAATTTCGAATTGCCCCTATGTAGCTCAAACTTAGTGGGTGGGTGAACCTTGGACTATCAAATAAAAGTTTCCACGGTGACCTTTTCGTCAAACCTACGGTTATGAGGTCATAGGTCAAAAAAGATAAAAATTTCAAATTGCCTCTATGGAGCTCAAACTTGGTGGGTGGGTGGACCTTGGACTAACAAACAATAGTTTCCACAGTGACCTTTTCTTTAGACCTACGGTGAAGAGGTCATAAGTCAAAAAGGTAAAAATTTCAAATTGCCCCGATGGAACTCAAACTTGGTGGGTGAGTGGGTCTTGGACTAACAAACAAAAGTTTCCACGGTGATCTTTTCTTCAGACCTACAGTCAGAGATCCCAGTCAAAGAGTACACCCTGATTTTGAGATCTGCAAAAGCCAATAACCATGACAGCCGAGAACCGCGAAATACGGGTAACCGCCTAGTCTTACTATAATTCACCGGATCTCTGTCTGTCTGTCCGCATCTTTTCTCGGAGACTGGGGTCGCACGTTCCTCAAACTTGGTGGGTGGGTGCAGCTTGGTATGAGGAAGAACCAGTTTATATTTTTAAGGTCAAAGGTCAACGACCGGGTCAAGTCCAATTGAAGTCTAATTTCAAATCGCTCCTATGGAGCTCAAACTTGGTTGGTGTGTTGACCTTGGACGAACAAATAAAAGTTTCCTCAGTGACCTTTTCGTCAGACCTACGGTTAAGAGGTCATAGGTCAAAAAAGGGAAACATTTCAAATTGCCTCTATGGAGCTCAAACTTGGTGGGTGAGTGGACCTTGGACTGACAAACAAAAGTTTCCATGGTGACCTTTTTGTCAGACCTACGGTTAAGAGGTCATAGGTCAAAAAACATACAAATTTCAAATTGCTCATATAATGGAGCTCAAACTTTGTGGGTGGGTGTAACTTTGGCCAAGGAAGCTCAGGTTTGCGTTTGTTAGGTCATCCGTGGTCAAATTTCACATTGAGGGCGAAAGTCAGGTCAAATTGCAAAAAGCTACAACTGAGCTCAGCTGGAGGAAAGTGATCCCAGCCAAAGGACACACCCTGATTTTGAGATCTGCAAAAGGCAATAACCATGATAGCCGAAAACCGCGAAATACGGGTAACCGCCTAGTTTAATTTAATTCGGAGCTATTCGGGCCCGGGATATTCAGGCACCTTTTCGATTCTAAACACACGGTAGAAAAGGAGTAGTTAAAACCGTAGTGCAAAAACAACAATCACAACATTGCAACAACAAAAACGGAAATTGAGCAATCGGCATTTTTCATTGTTCAATTTATTCATTTTTATTTTTTTATTTTGCGATAAAGCTAGCTATAAAGCAGTGGAGGCGTAGATTTTTTTGACATTGATGGGGGATGGGGTTGGAAAAATTTTGCCATTTTGAAGCTAGACTGATGAAATATGGTGCAAACGTGGAATATGTTGCAAACGTGGTGCAAACGTGGAATAAATATGCGCAAAAAATTTGCACTTTTGGGGTTATGGCCAAATATAAGGTTAATTGGGTCAGAAACCCACATACAGGCCTCATTTAACATTGGGGCCGGGATGATTGTATGGACCATCCCCCTGGCAAAATATTGGGGAAATTTATCACCCCCCCCCCATCCCCCGGGATCTACGCTTATGCGAAAAGTAACCCCTCTGGCAATAACATTAACATTGGCAAAATTTGATCTGAGCCTACGCGATGCTCTTTTAGGTTAGGGCCGGGGGTGGGGTGGGGTCGGGGGGGGTACTCAGTACAAATGACCATACGGGGACGTGCCGCAAATATTGGTACCATTTTCAGCCTTTTGGTATATCAATGACCCCTTTTTCAAAGCCTATTTTGGTATATGAATGGGTCCTTTTTTCAAAATTTTCTCAATTTTTTCGGAAAATAGCCCAATTTTTCCTTAATCTAGCCAAAATTGTCAAAATTTTCCCAAAATTTTGAGAAAATTTGTAAAAACTAAGACAATTTGGGTTAAATTCGGCTGAAATCCCTACCAAAACCAAACTTGAGTACCCCCCCCCCCCCCCGGGTGGGGTCAACCACTCAAATAAACCTCTTGCCCCTCAAATGAAACTCCACTTCACCTCATTTGCCCTTACTTTTGTTGTTTTTATATTTTTGACAAGTTCACCCCTCATGCCCCTAGCTCCCTTATCTCACCAATTTACATCGAACACACTGGTATCATACGGTATATAGCACAGAGGCACTATGAAATCGACAGGGCTGCAGGTGTATGGACCAGGCCAGGCTGAGATTTTCAAAGGAGACTTTCAAAAAGGGGCGTTCAGTGCAGAGAAAAATGTAAATGGGTTTGGTGTGAGATGAATTTTTGGACGTAAATTATTTTGGAGCGAGCATCGGGTGAGAACATAGCCCTAATTATAGATGCACTAGTCTAAAATGCATCAAATGATTTTGTTATTGAAAAACAAGTAAAAAAATCAGTAGTAAATGGAATTTGCAATTATTTTTGTCTTTGGGTATAACAAATCTGAGGAGTAATGAAGGACATGAGTATGGCGTTAAAAAAAAATATGGGGCCTTTTGGGCCCGGCGTTTGTGTAACATCACCATGATCTGCAAAAAAAAGGGCCAAACTTGTACGTGTCACTTCACTTCCTATATTTAAATGCCCCCCGCCAAACAATAAACTTTATTAAGCACACAATAATAATAATATTAAATAATAATTATTATTGTGTGCTATTTCTTTATAGGAGTATGTTTTATTTATAAACATGATAAATGTGAGAACGTATTTGTTTTAAATCTGATGCTGTAGACCCCTATATGTATGTACAAGGTCGGGAACTAAATAGTAAATATTGCAGGTATTTTTTAAGTCTCAAGGTTTCTCATTTGCTTTTAGCATTACCGTGTTGATTTTTGTGTATGGAATAAAAACATTTTTATATTGATCATTTAAAACATTATTGTATGAGATTTGAATGCTTATGGTTTAGCTCAATCTTGCATGATGTTTGATATGTTGTGACATGTCTATACCTGCAACCTTTAAACTGAAATGTGTTTTGTTATGTTCAGTAAAATGTTTGTAGAAGATCTGAAATTATAAAATACTGTAGATAAAAACGATGAGGACAATGAACATTATTTAAAGTACAGTTTGAGAAATGACCTGCTATAATCCTACTGACAGGCAGGGAAAAAAATAATTGTAGTCTATGAAAGACTGACTAAAAACTGAATTCATGGAATAACAGTTTGGAATTTTACAGTTTCTGTTTCGTTTTTTGTGTGTGTTCATGCTACAAAACGATACTGTTATTTTCCCCTTTGTTTGCTATTTTTGGTTTTCAAAGACAGCCTTTTTTATGACGCAAGTATCGTAATCAAAATAATTATATAATTTATGAATGACAAAATGGTCAAAATGAGCAAAAATGACTTCATGCAAAAATTATACGAAAAAGCACAGTGATTTATACAATGTTTATCAGCATAAGCGCCAATCCGGGTTGAAATGTGTGTGTGTGTTGGGGGGGCATTCGGCCTGAATTGTCAAAAAGTGGCAGAAAAGAACAAAAAGTGGCAATTTTGCTGAAAGGTGGAGGATACGTCCCCTGCCCCCCCCCAATTTGACGCCCATGGTATATGCATAAACCCGATATCAGCACACTTTGGGCTATTCCAGTTGAAATCCAATGCACCCCTGTGACAAACATGACCTTAATCTTTCACACAGGACCGGTACCTGAATGGGTGCATCCATTTGAAATCTACACCCCCTGTGTAAGGTCATGTCCTCCGTATAGAGGTGAATGGATTTCAACTGGAATTTAAAATCCTTTACAGGAATCGTTTATACCATGTCCCAAGCCAAGAGTGAAAAAACATTTTAGGTCACCATGATCATGATGATCATTTATTGACGTGACTTATTTTGGCAACTGAAGTTATAATTGAGTTATTAAATGTGATTTGTCCATTCTTTTACCTTCTATAATGCATTCACGCCAGTCATTAATGCTAAATATAGAGGGGAACGGATCTTTGGATTATATGTGAGCCGATTAGACATTTCTGTATTGTCAGAAATGAAATTAAAAAAATTAAATATAGATGCAAAATATGTCTTACAACAGGCTTAGTGATGAGATAATACAGCGAAGTATTTGCCAAAACCGATTATGGTGCATAATTATATGTATGTACCTGTCAAAAGTCACTTAGACACAAGCTCGATTTTAGACATATGGATTACGAGCGATTACGTGATCAGGATATAGGCCTAATAGTGTTTGATATAATATCAATATCACAAACGGGGCTGAAATATGAAGGAAAAATTATGATCAACTTTAATAATAAAATATAATAAGAATATACAAAAAGATTATTGGTTTCAGTAAAATATCAAAAATAAACAAAACAAATTGTACATGTCAGAGTCATAAGACTCTATTTGACCCCCAAATGTAAACGAGTTTTTTCACTCCCTTAAAGAGTGATTCACTTATAAAAACCACTCAAAAAAGAGTGAATTTCAACTCAACAGCACATTTTAGAGTTGCCCTCCTTGAAAGAGTTAAAATTCACTCTTTTGGTTTTCAAAGTTACAAAACACATTTCACTCTTTTTTGAGTGGTCTTATTAGTGAATCACCCTTTTGGGGAGTGAGTTTTTCACTCTTTTACATTTCGAGAGGGATATGTTTTCTACCTTTGTGAGTGTGATCCCCAGTCAACATAATTGCTAAGGTGACGATTGCAAGT
This sequence comes from Amphiura filiformis, assembly GCF_039555335.1. Classification (NCBI taxonomy): domain Eukaryota; kingdom Metazoa; phylum Echinodermata; class Ophiuroidea; order Amphilepidida; family Amphiuridae; genus Amphiura; species Amphiura filiformis. Next base: position 64,300,696 of record NC_092628.1, read on the forward strand.
TTTAACTGAAGTTTAAAGCATTTTACATTATTATTAATGTTACATCATCATGACCGCAATTGTGTTGAAGTTCACGTCCAACGTACCTAACTCATCGTCATTACTATTGTGAAACCTGCCATGATTATATTGTTGTGTTTGTGTCATGCTGACTGAGAATGCTGAAAACGCCAAACAAAACACGGGCAGTGTCATTCAACTCCGACAACAAACAAAGCTTTAAAATTTATTGAAAATATGACACAGCAAGATATCTTATAATTGAACTCTTTGTCATACACAGGAAGAATCGTCATAATTGGCCCATCGTCTGATTCAGAGTCGAACCTGTTGTTAAATCTCAGTTTCATTCACATTAATTATTTCTACATATATAGTAGGTTAATATCTATAACAACCGACGTGTGGCTGTAACACCATAATCGCTATATTTGTGTTACAAAAATATCATATCATACGGGTTTTTGTCATACGACCATGGGATATGCAAAATATCCAATGGCTCAAATAAAATCATTTACGAGTATAACAAGCAACATGACTATTGTCATTCCTTAAACATGTATATGTTAAACATAATGCTATTTTCCGAAGACAGCAGTCACGTCAAGGTGCGACTAATATCACTCCGTAATATATATGCTATCTTCAGAAGATAGCAACCAATATGGGTCTATCATCACTTTGTAAACATGGTTTCTTCGGAAGATGGCAACCAATGTGTGTCTTTCATTATTCCGTAAACTTTCAGAAGATAGCAACATGTTGTTTCTATTACTCCGTACAAGCTATCTTTAGAATTATATAGCAGTGAACGTGTGTCTATTATCACTAACCGTCTGCAGATACGTCGGAAGATAGCAGCCAGCTTGTGTCTTATACTCTGTATAAATCTTATTATATCCCTCATTAATAGCCTATATTCTCGTTCATTAATTGGTTAAACGAGTATCATGTGACCAAAAATAGTTTTGCTATTTTGCAAACTTGTTAAAAAGCCGATTGAGGAGGGAACGGGGTACTATTCAAAGTACTATCTCCCGGGGAAATAGTTTTACTATCTCCCTCTGAGCGAGTCCCGAGCGCGTATGACCTCATAACCGCGTCGCAGTTCCTAGTGGTCAGTGCAACTTGCCACATACACGGGATATCAGTACCGGTTCCGGGGTATTAATGTGTAGCAATTCGTTTTGTCTTGCGAAGCACACAAGCAGCACAGAAGTGCAGCTAAAATACGGCGGTTTAATGGCATAAATCTGAGTTACATCAGGACCAAAACAAAGCAAGGCCAGCGTAGCCTTGACTAGGCCTAGCCTACATTTATGCCTAGGCCTATGCCTTGTGTTTAATGAACAAAGAATATATTAATGAAGGATATAAAACAAATATTTACTGCTCTAAATTCGGGATCTGGTGGAATCTATTGGTCCCCTCGGTGAACTGGAGACCGTGAGCCTACTATTTTCCCTCGACCTGACGGTCTCGGGAAAATAGTAGGCTCACGGTCTCCAGTTCACCTCGGGGACCAATAGATTCCACCAGATCCCTCATGAGCAGTAAATATTTGTATACTATCTTCAGAAGATAGCATTATTAATAATGCGTCTGTTATCACTCCGTATCTTCAGATATAGCATATACAACATGTGTCTATTATCATTAGCACTCCGTATACAACCTATCTTCAGAGAACAACAGCCAATGTGATATACCTTGGTGCAAAGCATGTTGATAAGAGGGGAACATGAGAAGGTAAACCTGGGGTCACCTGAGGTCCGGTCAAATGAGGTGAAATGTTAAAATGGGCCCGATTAGCTTAAACTTGGTGCAAATTATCCTTGATATGAGGAAGCATGAAAAAGTAAACCTGCCGACTCCCAAAGATGAAATTTATTTCAAGAGCAGTTTTTGGGTCCAAATTTAGACCCCCCCCCCTACTCCAACTTTAAATGGCTGCCACATCAAGAGCTATACAGACCTCAAACTTTCAGGTTTTTAATATTTCTACAAGTACAACATTTGAGTAAAATATAAAGCAAATCTGAGGGGTCAGGTGGGAGCCCCTTGATTTGGTATGGATTGACCCCAATGTGTATTTATTCTTATAAGAACTGTTATATGGGCAATTCAACGAAAAATGAGTCCAATCCAATTTTTAAAAGTGACAAATTAAGTTGTTTCTAAATTACATATTTTTAATGGTTTGCAAAAGCACACATATAATTTGGATCAAATAATATACACCTGCTCGTATCTTCACTGAGCACTGTGAGCATAACATCAGAGTCAATATTTTACACTTTATTTTTCCAACGTGCAATGCAGCTGCAGGTTGTTTTAAAATCAAATTCTTTAAAACTTACGTATAACATAAAATGTCGTCCCTTTCAAACATTCATGCAAAAAGAACACGTAAATGTTCCATGTAAACAGTGGCAGCGCCACTCCCCCCCCGGCCCCGAAAAAATTCCTGGCGCCGCCGCTGCATGTAAATGTGACTAATTCCTTGTGGAATTATTGCCATATATAATTATACAGCGTGATACTGGTAGTCTATACAGTGTTTATATTAATGATAATCATCATGTAATAAATTGGTATCAAATGAGATGAGAGATCCTATATTTTTCTCATTAACATATTGAAATTACCCCCCCCGTTCATACACCCAAAACCTTTTAAACCCCCATATTCTGAACTCCTAAAATTTTTGATCCCCCCTACATATTTTCCAGGCCCCCCACCAGAGTAGGCCTATTTATGAACACTCCCTATATGATTTCAGTGTAATCTACAATTAAGATGTAAAGGCCATAACACCGTAAATTTCGGAAAATTAAAAGAGCATTTCATATTTGAAATAAATTCTTTGAATAGAAATAATATTCAAACAAAAACAAATAATAAAATAAACAAAACAAAAATATAAAAAATATCGGGCTCGTCCGGGAGTCGAACTCGGGACCTCTCGCACCCGAAGCGAGAATCATACCACTAGACCAACGAGCCTTGCAGAATTCCTGGCCGCCATTCTTGCCATTAAACACATATTACTCATACCGGGATATAAATAACCATAAAAGCTCATAAACATGCCATAAACAAGTCGCTTTATTAATTTTCCGAGTAACTTTCTTTGTTTATGTGGATAAATTGAAGGCCGAACATGTACACGCGCCACGATAGATATCGATAGCTCACCGTAGAACAAAAATGCCTTTAAAAGGGAAGCCGGACGTTGAATAGCCCGAGGAGACACACAGCTATAAGCTCAGCTACACACAGGCTCCGCGCCGTCACTACGATTTGCACTGGCCTTCGGCTCCGTAACAAAGGAACTCATGTGTCGGGCTAGCAGTTGAAGTAAATGATAACTTGTAGGCCTATCGCCGTCCGCGTCCTGCCGCGCCGACCTGCTCTCACCGGCGATTTTTGGAGATTTTCAAATATTTTTGTTATTTTTCTTCTTTGCTCCTTTGTTTCTAAAATGGTTGAGCCAATCCATGTCAACTCCTGGGATGTGCACCGCAGCACCTCTTCAATTTTTTTCTTTTTCTGTGTGGTGCTAGATATGGCCGTGTAAAATTAATATTTTGGTTCTCGTCCCTCCCTCCTCAATTTCTGGGATTTGTCAGATTTTTTTTTTTTTTTTTTTTTTTTAGATTTTTCAATTTGTTTAGACTTTGGAATAATTTATGAAATCTTCATACATATAAATAAAGTTTATTAGAGAACAAGCAACAATTACAAGTATTTTTATAAAAAACAAGGAAGAATATCCAAAAAAAAAAAAAAAAAAAAAAAAAAAAAGGGCCTCATCGTTTCCTCGAGCACTGTTGGAGAAGACCGAAAACTACTGACAATGCTAATTTTACATTGGAAAAAAAACAAAACAAAAAACACCTCCCTCCCTCATCAATTCATGAAAATCCTCTGGACGAGAACCAAAACATTAATTTTATACGGCCTATTGGTGAGAAAGTAAAATCCTGAAAATTTGAGCTTCATATTCCATTTCGTTTTTCCGTGGTAGCAAGTTGAAATTTAGGGGGTCAGCGTAAAAAATGTGTTGCTGCGCGAAAGAGGGAACCCATACAATTTTTTAAAATAGGCCTATGTATCCTGGGGTGCTTCTTTGTGTAGAATTCAAATCTGCCATCAGCAAACTTGTAAGCCCTTTTATACTTAGATATAGGGCCCTCAAAATGCAACTTCATGAGGACCAACTTCGGGGGGTCAGAACTCCAAAAGTAAAAATAATTTTACTGTCCATTTTTTGGTCAGTCAAAGCCCTTTGGTGGGGGACATTACTCTTGTCCCATATTGAGCCTATTAGAATACTATTAGCTGAGATATTACCCATGCAAAACCCCAATTGTAGTTTTTTGTACATTTTGACCCCCCTGAAAACCAATGTCATTGTCAGACATTATGCCCCACCATCAACTTCAGGTATGTTAAAAATATGTCCTTGGACAACATTTTGGCTTGGGGTCTCGATGGCTTTAACACATCAGTTAGGTTTTTAATTAATTAATTAAGGGAGGTGTAATGAGCGTGAACCTGGTTTGGATGCAGAGGGAGTGTGCCTGTAACAGACACAGCCACCAGAAAAGGACCAGCTCAGATCGCGCGCCAAATAAGTTTGCAGTCCAGAAATTTCATTTTTTCTCAGCCTTGCAAAAAAAATAGGCAGAGGTGGGAATCGAACCGGGACCTCGGTGTTGCAAAACCTACTACGTTACCACTGAGCCAACTGACAATCAGCTATGAGAAGTTTGATAGTAATCCTTGATATTGCTGAATAGAATAAATCACTACTGATAGGTCTATTTATCTAATGTACGATGTTATTCAAATTGGCCTATAAACTAGGAATATAATGTGAAATGACTATCAATCGATCAATCAATCAAGTTGTCAAGTTATCAACAATCAATAATAAACCGACGTAGGCCTATCATGGAATATTACTAACTAGGCCTACTTACTAATATACCAAATAAATAAAATAAATAAATAAGTCAGTAAATAAATAAATAGGCATAGGCCTAAATAAATAAATAAATACATAATGCAGAATGCAGTTAGTATTTTAGTTGCAAAATTCAAACATTCTATTCACACATTCTATTATAATTTTCTGCTATACACGCAAAGGACCTGTGCCTTTAATATGTCCGCGCCTAATCAATAATGAGTCTTTCACCATGCTCACACACCATGTTAAACTATTGTATCCCTGCAAGTATTATCTACTGACCAAGTCCTAACAATGAATGAAATGGATGCTATAACGTACCCAATCAAGCGAACATATCAAGGTCATATCAGGGCGTTATACAAAGAATGGTCAAAGGTCAACGTTTCCAAAGAAGTATAGTAATAGATGTAGACACAAGCTTTCGTGCGGGAAACATAAACACATAGTCGTCAGTCGTGTGGGTTTTATGAGATTTGATACGGCGCTGAAGTCTATTGGCTGTCCCAAAATCAGTACCAGACCCGGTTTCCAGACGGCAATGTGTGTGTTGTTACAAGGAACGCAAACTCATTTTATCAATGAGTGAACCACATAGAGGAATACGACATCTATCGTGAGCCAATCTGCATTCTGTTGCCTGCAAAAGCCGACGATCAGGTAAAAATTCTAAAAGCAGCGTGACTAGATATTTGCGTTAATTTCATGATACGTGTGAAACGCATTGAAACGGCGCCTAATTGCAGTCATAAAATATATAATATTAGTAAATCACCCAATCGAATGTTAACGTAGGTATGTGGAAAAGAACTGCAATAACAATAACAAACTATGTGCCCAAAGAGTTGTCTTTGGCATGTCGCTTTTTTTGAAATATGACCAAAAATATCAAATTTTGGAAAAAACGCCCCAAAATTTAAAACAAACACGAACCCTCCAAAATAAATATCTATTAGCACTCGGCGGCCCAGTCACTACCTGCCGCTGTGATTTGGGGTAACTCATTGCTTCCCTCTCCAGATACCGGAACTTCAAGGTCGCTCATACCCCAGCCCTTAATTCATTTATTAATTTATTTATTTATTAATTTATTAATTTATTTATTTATTTATTTATTTATTTATTTATTTATTTATTGATTGATTGACATGATTGATTGATTGATTGATTTATGTTTTTACTTATGAATATTTATTAATTAATTAATTAATTAATTAATTAATTAATTTATTTATTTATTTATTTATTTATTTATTTATTTATTTATTTATTTATTTATTTATTTATTTATTTATTTATTTATTTATTTATTGATTGACTGATTGATTGACATGATTGATTGATTGATTGATTGATTTATGTTTTTACTTAGGCCTACTTACTTAGGCCTACTTACTTACATACTTAGGACTTCTTACTTTTTACTTAATTACTTATTTATTTATATATTTATTTATTTATTTACATATTTATTTATTTATTTATTTATTTATTTATTTATTTATTTATTTATGCCAATTTATTTATTTATATGTTTATTTATTTGCTTACTGACAATATCTGTTTTTTGGCCAAAATAGGGCAAAATTGTAAAATTTTCTGCGCATCGCGCGCATTCAATTAGCAAAATTCATGTTAATCTGGGGCTAAAATAGTCTGAAATTGAATTTTTTTCGCATGCTGTGCACGCAAATGTCCTATTAACATCGGAACAAAATATGTTAGTCCCCCTCTATATTATACGAAAACCAAAACTTGACCACTGACTTGAAGAGTGCACATGCCTTCCTCAGCATGTGAGTTCGGGGCTTCCAAATTTTGGCCTGGCCCAAGGCCCCCATAAGGTAAATCCCGCCCTGGTTAAAAGGGCCCGTACTGCTACTTGTCCATGGGCCCCTGATGCTCTTGCTACGCCCCTGGTAAAGCGCCGGACGATGGTACAATTGCATGTTTTAAAAGCGCTCGATAGTAAGCACATAATTATGCTAACTATCAAGATTTTATGGTATGCTATCTTCAGATGATAGCAGCCAAGGTATGCCTATTATCACTCCGTAAATATGCTATCTTAAGATGAGCATCAAGGTTTGTCTAATATCAATCTGTAAACATGCTATCTTCAGAAGAGAGTAGTCAAGGTGTGCCTCATACATGCTATCTTCAGAAGATGGCAGCAAACGTGCATCTATTATCACTCCGCATGATGCAGTCATGTCTACAGTAGAATTCACCACGACCTTTGCAGAACTAAGGGGGTTCGAAACGATGTTTCTGGAAAACAGAAACTGAATTTAGAACCATTTGAATAGATTGAATAAGTTAAGCTAAATACACTGAGCAAAATAGTTTTTGTTTGAAGGAAATCGGACATACGGTTGTCAAGATATACATGTTTTTAGTTTCTTTGTATTCTATTGTTTTTGCCAATATATTGATGAAGTTAATGAGGAAAATTGGCATAATGTGCTCATGAATATTCATGTTTGCCAATATTATACCAATATCTTATGAATAAACCTTCATACTACTTTTATTTTATATGATTTTGACATGAAACTTTGCCAATGTGTTTCTATGGCCTAAAACATTAACATGTGATTTTCCTGCCCATCTAATTTGCATATTTGCATAATTAATTAGCATTATACTTAAGGCTAATTAATTATGCAAATAGATGGGCAGGAAAATCACATGTTAAAGGTTTAGGTCATAGAGACACATTGGCAAAGTTTCAGGTCAAAATTCTTAAAGGTAAAAGTAGTATGAAGGTTTATTCATAAAATATTGGGAAACTATTGGCAAAAATTAATATTAATGAGCACATTTTGCCAATTTTCCTCATTAACTTCATCAATATATTGGCAAAAACAATAGAATACAAAGAATCTTTCAACAGCAATATCTCAAAAACCGTTTGTCCGATTTGGCACAAATTTTGGAATTAAGATTATTTTGCATATCTCTCTGCATCAAGTCTATTTTAATCTCAATCAGAGCAACTTGATTTTGCCTTTCGTACCACCTTAAACCCCATTAAAAGCTATTAAACCAAGATAACACTCATTGAAAACAGCTCAACTATGTTAAATCAGATCTTCTCTGGTTAAATCCACACTACACATGTTTCTGTTTACCTGTGCAATGAGCAATGAGCTGGTATTATAGTTTCAGTTGGGTGAACGATTATAAAGCAAACGCAAGGTAACAATACTGTGTGGGCCTTTGTTTACGAAATGAGACAATAGTCTGCATATTGTTAACCAGCATTCTTGAAAATGAGAAACATAATGGTTGCAGACTTAACACGGTTTGGAAATAATTTCTTCATATTTTTTGGTGTTATCTGTCCTTTACATATATCCTTCCTAAAACACCAAAGTGCGAATATTTCCAAACACCTAAATTAGCTAAAAATTTCGGACATGTTACAAAACTATATTTTCTAGAATTTCAGAGAGAACTTTAAATATTGGCCGGTTATTATTTACACAGTGACGTTAACTAGGCAATGCCCATACATGTACTGTTTGTAGAGGTCACGCGTCAATGGTGAGAGTACTGTGTATTATGTATATAGAAAATGGACAGTAACTGCAGTATGGTTATAGCTTCAGTAAATAACAGTGAAGATTATTCCTATCACACCGTAGATATGCTATCTTCAGAAGATAGTAGCCAACGTGATGTATCTATTACCAATCCGTAAACATATACTATCTTTAGAAGATAGCAGTCAAGGTGTGTCAATCAATCCGTAAACATGCTATCTTCAGAGGATAGTAGTCAAGATGTGTCTCATATCAATCCGTAAACATGCTATCTTCAGAAGATAGCAGACAAGGTGTGTCTATGATCACTCCGTAAACACTTCAGAAGATAGTAGTCAACATGTGTCTATTATTACTCCATATAATGCTATCTTCAGAAGATAGTAGTCAAGGTATGCCTATTATCACTCCGTAAATATGCTATCTTCAGATGATGGCAGTCAAGGCATGTCTAATATCAATCCGTAAACATGCTATCTTCAGAAGATAGCAGTCAATGTGTGTCTATTATCACTCTGTGATTATGCTATCTTCAGATGATGGCAGTCAAGGTATGTCTCATATCGATTCGCAAATATGCTATCTTTGGATGTTAGCAGTCAAGGTGTGTCTATTATCACGCCGTAAATATGCTATCTTAAGATAACAGAAGTCAGGGTGTGTTTAATATCAATTCGTAAACATGCTATCTTCAGAAGATAGCAGTCAAGGTGTGTCTATTATCACTCCGTAAATATGCTATCTTCAGATGATGGCAGTCAAGGCGTGTCTAATATCAATCTGTAAACATGCTATTCTCAGAAGATAGCAGTCAATGTGTGTCTATTACCACTCCGTAAATATGCTATCTTCAGAAGATATCAGTCAAGGTGTGTCTATTATCACGCCGTAAATATGCTATCTTAAGATAACAGAAGTCAGGGTGTGTTTAATATCAATTGAAACATGCTATCTTCAGAAGATAGCAATCAATGTATGTCTATCACTCCGTAGATATGCTATCTTCAGAAGATAACAGTCACGGTGTGCCTAATATCAATTCGTAAACATGCTATTGTCAGAAGATAGCAGTCAAGGTGTGTCTCTTATCAATCCGTAAACATGCTATCTTCAGAAGATAGCAGTCAAGGTGTGTCTATTATCATCACTCCGTAAATATGCTATCTTCAGATGATGGCAGTCAAGGCGTGTCTAATATCAATCTGTAAACATGCTATTTTCAGAAGATATCAGTCAAGGTGTGTCTCATATCAATCCGTAAACATGCTATCTTCAGAAGATAGCAGTCAATGTGTGTCTATTACCACTCCGTAAATATGCTATCTTCAGAAGATAGCAGTCAAGGTGTGTCTATTATCACGCCGTAAATATGCTATCTTAAGATAACAGAAGTCAGGGTGTGTTTAATATCAATTCGGAAACATGCTATCTTCAGAAGATAGCAATCAATGTATGTCTATCACTCCGTAGATATGCTATCTTCAGAAGATAACAGTCACGGTGTGCCTAATATCAATTCGTAAACATGCTATTGTCAGAAGATAGCAGTCAAGGTGTGTCTCTTATCAATCCGTAAACATGCTATCTTCAGAAGATAGCAGTCAAGGTGTGTCTATTATCATCACTCCGTAAATATGCTATCTCCAGATGATGGCAGTCAAGGCGTGTCTAATATCAATCTGTAAACATGCTATTTTCAGAAGATATCAGTCAAGGTGTGTCTCATATCAATCCGTAAACATGCTATCTTCAGAAGATAGCAGTCAATGTGTCTATTACCACTCCGTAAATATGCTATCTTCAGAAGATAGCAGTCAAGGTGTGTCTATTATCACGCCGTAAATATGCTATCTTAAGATAACAGAAGTCAGGGTGTGTTTAATATCAATTCGTAAACATGCTATCTTCAGAAGATAGCAATCAATGTGTGTCTATCACTCCGTATATGCTATCTTCAGAAGATAACAGTCACGGTGTGCCTAATATCAATTCGTAAACATGCTATTTTCAGAAGATAGCAGTCAAGGTGTGTCTCTTATCAATCCGTAAACATGCTATCTTCAGAAGATAGCAGTCAATGTGTGTCTATTACCACTCCGTAAATATGCAATCTTCAGATGATAGCAGTCAAGGTGTGTTTAATATCACTCCGTAAACACTTCAGAAGATAGTAGTCAACATGTGTCTATTATTACTCCATATATATGCTATCTTCAGAAGATAGCAGTCAAGGTATGCTTATTATCACTCCGTAAATATGCTATCTTCAGATGAGCAGGCAAGGTGTGTCTAATATCAATCCGTAAACTATCTTCAGAAGAGAGTAGTCAAGGTGTGCCTCATACATGTTATCTTCAGAAGATAGCAGCAAACGTGCATCTATTATCACTCCGTAATATATGCTATCTTCAGTAGATAACAGTCAAGATTATTCCTATCACTCCGTAGATATGCTATCTTCAGAAGATAGTAGCCAACGTGATGTATCTATTATATACTAATCCGTAAACATACTATCTTTAGAAGATAGCAGTCAAGGTGTGTCTTATATCAATCCGTAAACATGTTATCTTCAGAAGATAGCAGCAAACGTGCTATCTTCACTCATATCTCAAGTTCAGAGGATAGCAGTCTGAGTGTGTCTAATATCAATCCGTAAACATGCTATCTTCAGAAGATAGCAGTCAATCATCATTATGTAAATAACTAAATGTGCTAGCTTCTGAAGATATCAGTAAATGTCTAGGCTATCACTCCGTAATCATATACGACGTATATCTTTTCATATCAGTCAATGTGGGTCTATTATCACTCCACAAACATGCTATCTTCATATGACATTTAATTTACAGTGTACTGACGACCTATAGTTTGAGTATATACCTCTTTGTTTCTCGTATTTTATTCAGGACCAGTCCAGCCCATACTTTTTTTCTCTGGTGTGCTGGATTACCGCAACGTGGACATCTTACGGGGAGAATCGGGTTTCATGTAAATGGACTAAAATTTGTGTTTTTTGGAATGTATAAGAAGTTGATCACTTTTTGATCTGGAAATGGGCCTTTTGCTGGACAGAGTTAATTGCATCACAGCTTGGGCCCGGTATCATCATTGTTGTCGCTGTTGCTGCTGTACGTGTTGTCATGCATTTTGTTTTGTTCAACCTCAAATATTACACGATTGCTATATACCATGTGTCAATTATGCCGTAGGCCATATATTTCATAACTGATTATTATTTATAAAATAAAATAATGATGGTGTATAGTGACTACTGAAATACAGGGTGAGTCAAAAAAAAGTGCAATAGAGCAAAGAATCGATATTTATGTAAGAACCAAGTTGAACTTTCCCTTTATTGAAAGTTTCTTTAAATGCCACACCTTCTGTGAAAAAATGAAGTGAATCACAACTACCGTTTAATTTTTATGAGTCCTTTTGCTGCGATATCCAATTTCATTATTTGTCCACGAGATACCATGTATTTTGAATGAGAGCACACAATGCACGATAAAGGCACCAGCTCTGAAACTGACTTTCACTTAAGTAAGGTTGATTTTTGCATTATTTTTTTTTCTGTTCAAACAAAATTTCTTGCATTATTTTAAGTCCTTCATACCTCACTCGACTCCAACTTTAATTCCAATATGTCCAACTTACGTGATATTTTGTAATTCACTAAACTTCAATTTTGCGTGCATTTCATTTCGACATTTGAAAAACCCGCCTACAAATTTATATGGTTTTGAAAGAGAATAAACATCTTTAAAGTAAAGGTAAAATGAAAACAACAAATAATGTTTCTTTTACTTAAACAAGACTAAGGGTACTAACACTTTGGGTGCTCCATTTTATTTCAATGCCTTAAAGGTTAAGAAAATGGCAGTTGTTCCAAATCTTCCTTACTCAGAGTGAGCTGATATTCAAATTTTAGATGTCTCTTGGACAAACATTAAAATTGGGTATCGCTATAAAACGGTAAATGCTAATTCCATAATTTTTTCACACAAGGTCACTAATAGATATATCATTTATAAAATGTTTTAAAACCTAAAAGTTTCAACTCGGTTCTTAAATTAAAATGGATTTTTTTCTCTATTGCACTTGTTTTGACTCACCCTGTATTATTTATGACATTAAGAGACGGCCTCGGTAAATTTTGAGGAATCGTATATTTTAAGCTTCAATGTGCAGTATTTCAAATATCATTGATTTTCGTTTAATTTAAATCACTTATTTTGAAAGCTCAAACAGTCAAATGGCAAGGATAGGTCTGCAATCATGCGTATCCTGTATAGCCATTAGCCCAGAATATATCTAGAAAAAAAATGTGCCATTTTAATAAAACAAAATAACTGGCAAGCATTAACACAGGCACATTTCTTGCTGTGTCTCATGCATGCGAAGTTATGAATAATGCATTTGGGTGTGTTTTGGGCGTAGGTCTTATAGTAAACGTCTATTGTCGGGTACGATCGAGTGTAAAAATTGTCACACAAATATTATTTCAAATAACACGAGCATAAAAAAATGTTTGGTTGTCCTCGAACGAACAAGCGAATTTGAAAATCGGTGAAAAGGGTGAACGCCGAGTTTATTTTCTTAATTAGACCAAAGCGTTTATCCTTTCAGGACGTTTGTATTATGATTTATGTTAAAGAGTACGAGTGGAATACGTAGTGGTAAATAAATAATTAAAGAGTTCAACACTACACTATTTTGTCGCTAGGTCAACTAGCTTCTTCAGCAGATGGTGACGCTGTGGCGTCTTCAGCAAATGGTTACGCTGTGATGATGATGATAATTATATCTTGTCTATAATCGGGATAGTCCTTTTTGATAGTCATCATGCAATATCTGCTGAAACAAAACGTTCAAGGTGAGCGAAATAATAGGTTAGCAACTATTTTAAACTGTTGCGATTTGGTAGTTCACAGCATCTTGCGAATGGTAGTGAGCTTTTGCAAAAATTGCATTGATCATTTCATCGCGAGTGTGTAGAAGAATTCAAATATTACATTTATGTTGTAAAGAGGGCTGAAACAACAACACTTGTGTAAAACGTACAAACTCATTCACAACAATAAATCAAGCAAGTTTTCAAACTATATGATTTGTAGAATGAACTTTTGCAAAACATCAAGGTGTTATTTTTCAGTAATATATTGATTTAGATAATGAAAATCGGGTTGTTTTTTGGCTGCTTCGACCAACAATACCTCGCTTACCCTTAATTATGCTATACAGGCTAAGTTTCACACTTCTGAAACAGGTTGCAAACAGGTTGCGCGTTGGAAGATAGAAGTTATAAAAGATTTATTATTAGAATTATTGTTAAAATTATTATCATGATTATTAGATATCCATATTTGGTTTTAAAATAGCTTATTTTCTTTATAATGACTTCTGAAAAATTCCAACCGATTGAACCTACCCCTAAATAAGTGGTGGGGACAACCAAATTTCTATCTAGGTCAACTGCAATACACAGTATATGTACACAGGCCTATACCGTACTTTATCATGTCATATTTTACTGTCTAGTCACCAATAGTCTGATGTGTAATATTATATATATATATGTACATGTGGCAGAAACTGCATGTGTTTTTGTCTATAGAGCCCTTTTTTGCTTGATTTCAATCAAACAATAACTATTCAACGAAGCATTGACAAATCAGGGTCACGGCCATGGATCAACAAGTTAAGAACACCCAAAAGATTTAAAAAACAAAACTTGGTGTTCCCACTGTGTTAAGGTTAATGGCTAGCCAAACATGATGATTGTTTCTAATTGATACAAATATTATTGCTATTGATATATACACGCGTCAATATTATGGTTAAGAAACAAAAATGATCAAGACGCTGAAAAGAAAAGATTTTAGATTTTAATTAATAGGTTGCGGGTCAGTACACTGACCAACGGTCATTTGCACAATACACCCGATCGCAGGACCCTGTTTAATCACACTCATTTAAATAAACATTTGTTTGAAATCTAGGATGGCAATTCGAATTTGAAATCTTGCAATTAGGTACTATTATTATGCATTTATTTTCAGGAAGCATATTATATGATTTGTTATTAATATCTATTACAAGGCCACAGCATGTACCGATTTGACGTTATCTGTTTCATAATGTACATAGCAAAGTCAAAAAAGCAAAAAAAAAAAAATGTAAGAATAATGTGAAATATGTTGCACATGGTTACGATTGCATATGTGGTCGGTGGATTTTTACAGGCATACGTTGGACAGACAGACAGTCTTTTCATAAAATCAGTTTATGAGGTTTTGTTCCATTAATGTCAGAAACACAATAAAAATAATCTAATTTTATATCTACTCTTCTGCGCGATAATAATTTAATATAATAGCTCAGCAGCCTTGTATCGTGGCATGCATCGAATAAGGAGTCTAATTTCATGTTGAATTGTCTCTCGACCCAAGGATTGATAACAGCAACATAATGTTGACAAGTAATCATTTTTCGTTTTTCTTTTATTGAACGAAAGGTTACCATGGTTTAAAAAGCTATCTCTATGCCGACATTTGAAAAATTGAGTTGAGTCATTTCAGTTTTGAGGTCGAGTGACTCGTTAAACGTCTGGTACCTTGCGTATTAATATTAAACAGATTTGATGATATTCATAAAAGCGTGAACCACTGAACCCACATGAACAAAATGATGAAGAAAATATTTGTTTTTGTAGAAACAAACAAACCCAAAAAAGAATAGCAGCAGTAAAAACAAAACATGACGGCAATTATATTAGCACTACATGTATTCGTAGGCCTACTGACTATTTTCAGACCGCCAATTTTTCATCAAATATGCACACTCTTCATAAAATGTTACGACTCCCATACTTTTTTGTTCATATCGCGTTCATTTATTAGTTTTAATTTGAACATCAGCTGTAGGGACAGATATAAGACCAGGGATAGGCCTACATGGTTACTGGTGCGATAGAATGCATGACCTTATTGTATTATTCTTCAGCGTAATGGAAAGCATTGTCTGATTTTATTTTGCTGTAAAAATGACCCAGTTCCACTGTATAAACAGAAAATATAATAAACCGTTTTAACAACAAATATTTTGAATGAATAGAGCTACGCCTAGAAATAAAAATGTGCAACTAGTCTAACAATAACAACAGCAGCGGCAAAATAACAACAACAGCATATACAAAAATACAAGAAAAATATCCGCTTAGGGCTTATACAGGTTGTGTCAAAAATATTCTTAAAAATTCCTGGAATGGAGTGTCTAGATGCTAGATTAAATACACACAAAAGTAAAATTGTGTATTTTCCCTTTTTCTATAGTATGTTAAAATAAAAAAATAAAAAATTAAGGCTAAACACGTGTTTTATTTTGTGATTTTCTCTAAAATATTTACACCAAATCTGTATTAATATATTTAGATTTAGATTTCCCCAAGTCGATTTTGACCCGTTTGTTTGCTGAACCATATATTTTGTTCTAAGTCCCCGATTGAAGTCAAATCAAGTTTATATTACCCTGGATATTCCTGTTTATGGTACAGTTTTAAAATTATAAAATACCGCAAAGGTTTCACCGTTTTCTAAAATTATTCTGCCTGTATAGTATCGCTCAATCGAAGCTGATGTTGTGGACTAAACCAGTCAAGTTAAATATTATCGTTCAATACTGTTTAGATCTGAGACAAATCTATCGTTTTACTGAATAATGGTCTGATTTCCAGATGCATTACCATGAAAATAAATGCATGCATATAGTAAATTTATAATATTAGTGTAATGACTACACGAGTCCCGTTAAATCACGTTGATTGCTCTGTATAATGGTAAAAAGACATTAGTTAATAGCAATAGGAAGATGCCATAATCGTTACGGTATACTTATATATACCTCGATGCATAATCAGCTTGATGACTGAGTTCAGAAGTACTAAATTAGAGATAGGCCTATTAATGATATTTTAATATTGACCCATTTTAATATCATGGCACGAGTTCTACAGAACACGAAAACCCTCTTAGATACGTCAAATTACGCTAATTGCTTTACATAATGATGAAAACCCATTAGTAAATGGCTTGTTTTTTTAATTATAATTAAAATAAAACGCAGCATCAAAAAGAAAACAAAGTAGGATGAAAATATAACAAACAAATAAGTCAAGGTGTGTCTATTATCACTCCGTAAATTATGCTATCTTCAGAAGATAGCAGTCAAGGTCTGTCTATCCGTAAATATGCTATCTTCAGAAGATAGTAGTCAACATGTGTCTATTATTACTCCATAAATATGCTATCTTCAGAAGATAACAGTCAGGGTGTGACTAATATAAATCCGTAAACAGCTATCTTCAGAAGATAGCAGTCAAGGTGTGTCTATCACTCCGTAGATATGCTATCTTCAGAAGATAGCAGTCAAGGTGTGTCTCATATCAATCCGTAAACATGCTATCTTCAGAAGATAGCAGTCAAGGTGTGTCTCATATCAATCCGTAAACATGCTATCTTCAGAAGATAGCAGCCAAGGTGTGTCTAATATCAATCCGTAAACATGCTATCTTCAGAAGATAGCAGTCAAGGTGTGTCAAATATCAATCCGTAAACATGCTATCTTCAGAAGATAACAGTCAAGGTGTGTCTATCACTCCGTAGATATGCTATCTTCAGATGATAGCAGTCAAGGTGTGTCAAATATCAATCCGAAAAAAAACATGCTTATCTTCACAAGATCATGAGCAGTCAAGGTGTGTCTCATATCAATCCGTAAACATGTTATCTTCAGGAGATAGCAGTTAAGGTGTGAGTGGGGTGTGGGGGTGTGGGGGTGGGGGCGTGTGTGTGTGTGTCTATTATCACTCCGTAGTTATGCTATCATCAGATGATAGCAGTCAAGGTTTGTCTCATATCAATCCGTAAATATGCTATCTTCAGAAGATAGCAGTCAAGGTGTGTCTATTATCACTCCGTAAATATGCTATCTTCAGATGATAGCAGTCAAGGTGTGTCTAATATCAATTCGTAAACATGCTATCTTCAGAAGATAGCAGTCAAGATGTGTCTAATATCACTCCGTAAACTCTTCAGAAGATAGAAGTCAACGTGTGTCTATTATTACTCCATATATATGCTATCTTCGGAAGATAGCAGTCAAGGTGTATCTATTATCAATCAATCCATCAATCCGCAAACATGCTATCTTCAGAAGATAGCAGTCAAGGTGTGTCTCATATCATCCGCAAATATGCTATCTTCAGAAGATAGCAGTCAAGGTGTGTCTATCACTCCGTAGATATGCTATCTTCAGATGATAGTAGTCAAGGTGTGTCAAATATTAATCCGTAAACATGCTTATCTTCAGAAGATAGCAGTCAAGGTGTGTCTATCACTCCGTAGATATGCTATCTTCAGAAGATAACAGTCAAGGTGTGACTAATATAAATCCGTAAACATGCTATCTTCAGAAGATAGCAGTCAAGGTGTGTCTAATATCAATCCGTAAACATGCTATCTTCAGAAGATAGCAGTCAAGGTGTGTCTATTATCACTCCGTAAATATGATATCTTCAGATGATAGCAGTCAAGGTGTGTCTAATATCAATTCGTAAACATGCTATCTTCAGAAGATAGCAGTCAAGGTATGTCTAATATCACTCCGTAAACACTTCAGAAGATAGAAGTCAACGTGTGTCTATTATTACTCCATATATATGCTATCTTCAGAAAATAGCAGTCAAGGTGTGTCTCATATCATCCACAAATATGCTATCTTCAGAAGATAGCAGTCAAGGTGTGTCTATCACTCCGTAGATAATATAGATATGCTATCTTCAGATGATAGCAGTCAAGGTGTGTCTCATATTAATCCGTAAATATGCTATCTTCAGATGATAGCAGTCAAGGTGTGTCAAATATTAATCCGTAAACATGCTTATCTTCAGAAGATAGCAGTCAAGGTGTGTCTATCACATTGGTAGATATGCTATCTTCAGAAGATAACAGTCAAGGTGTGACTAATATCAATCCGTAAATATGCTATCTTCAGAAGATAGCAGTCAAGGTGTGTCTATTATCACTCCGTAAACATGCTATCTTCAGAAGATAGCAGTCAAGGTGTGTCTAATATCAATCCGTAAATATGCTATCTTCAGAAGATAGCAGTCAAGGTGTGTCTATCACTCCGTAGATATGCTATCTTCAGATGATAGCAGTCAAGGTGTGTCTCATATTAATCCGTAAATATGCTATCTTCAGATGATAGCAGTCAAGGTGTGTCAAATATTAATCCGTAAACATGCTTATCTTCAGAAGATAGCAGTCAATGTGTGTCTATCACTCGGTAGATATGCTATCTTCGGAAGATAACAGTCAAGGTGTGACTAATATCAATCCGTAAATATGCTATCTTCAGAAGATAGCAGTCAAGGTGTGTCTATTATCATTCCGTAAACATGCTATCTTCTGAAGATAGCAGTCAAGGTGTGTCTATTATCACTCCGTAAATATGCTATCTTCAGAAGATAGAAGTCAACGTGTGTCTATTATTACTCCATATATATGCTATCTTCAGAAGATAGCAGTCAAGGTGTGTCTATCACTCCGTAGATATGCTATCTTCAGAAGATAGCAGTCAAGGTGTGTCTAATATTAATTCGTAAACATGCTATCTTCAGAAGATAGCAGTCAAGGTGTGTCTAATATCAATCCGTAAATATGCTATATTCAGAAGATAGCAGTCAAGGTGTGTCTAATATCAATCCGTAAACATGCTATCTTCAGAAGATAGCAGTCAAGGTGTGTCTAATATCAATCCGTAAACACGCTATCTTCATAAGATAGCAGTCAAGGTATGTCTCATATCAATCCGTAGATATGCTATCTTCAGAAGATAGCAGTCAAGGTGTGTCTATTATCACTCCGTAAACATGCTATCTTGAGATGATAGCAGTCAAGGTGTGTCTAATATCGACCCGTAAACATGCTATCTTCAGAAGATAGCAGTCAAGGTGTGTCTAATATCAATCCGTAAAGATGCTATCTTCAGAAGATAGCAGTCAAGGTGTGTATTATATCAATCCGTAGATATGCTATCTTCAGAAGATAGCAGTCAAGGTGTGTCTCATATCAATCCATAAATATGCTATCTTCAGAAGATAGCAGTCAAGGTGTGTATTATATCAATCCGTAGATATGCTATCTTCAGAAGATAGCAGTCAAGGTGTGTCTCATATCAATCCATAAATATGCTATCTTCAGAAGATAGCAGTCAAGGTGTGTCTCATATCAATCCGTAAATATGCTATCTTCAGAAGATAGCAGTCAAGGTGTGTATTATATCAATCCGTAGATATGCTATCTTCAGAAGATAGCAGTCAAGGTGTGTATTATATCAATCCGTAGATATGCTATCTTCAGAAGATAGCAGTCAAGGTGTGTCTCATATCAATCCATAAATATGCTATCTTCAGAAGATAGCAGTCAAGGTGTGTATTATATCAATCCGTAGATATGCTATCTTCAGAAGATAGCAGTCAAGGTGTGTATTATATCAATCCATAAATATGCTATCTTCAGAAGATAGCAGTCAAGGTGTGTATTATATCAATCCATAAATATGCTATCTTCAGAAGATAGCAGTCAAGGTGTGTATTATATCAATCCATAAATATGCTATCTTCAGAAGATAGCAGTCAAGGTGTGTATTATATCAATCCATAAATATGCTATCTTCAGAAGATAGCAGTCAAGGTGTGTATTATATCAATCCATAAATATGCTATCTTCAGAAGATAGCAGTCAAGGTTTGTCTATTATCACTCCGTAAACATGTTATCTTCATTCAGAAGATAGCAGTCATGGTGTGTCCAATATCACTCGTAAACATGTAATGTAATGTAATGTTGCACTTACCTTGTTTCACTAAATTTTTAAAGCATAGCACATAGCTTTATTGTGATATGTTTGAGAGATAAATTTTTCTTCTTTAGGCCTAATCAGAACGCGGTAACGGTGCTCATTATACCTCGATACGTAAATGAGCTGGATAACTGAATTCACAATCATCATGATTATATATTAAATTCGAGATAGGCATATTATTAACTGATATTTTAATAGTGACCAGTAATAATAATATCTATTTTTAGATATATACGGCAATGTGTTTAGGGCAACCCTATGGGATGTAGAGTGTATGGGGTGACTGTAGGGGGCCTACACCCAAACTATAAATTTAACTGATACTGATCAAGGTGATCTTTTTCTGATGTTTGATGAATTCGTGTGAACACATTACACAGTTCCGCAAGCGCTTTCATATAGAGTTCCATCGTTATATTATTACAAAAGTCAACCAATTGTATTCTTGGTTTAAATTTGTACATGATGGTCAAACAGATGGTAAAAATATTCTGAGGGCAGAAATTATTAGAAAGCTGTTTTGTCAAAGGTCATCTCCGTTTTATCATGTTTATATAAATTGATAGTAATATATATTTCGTATATCATTTTACTTGCATGCATCATACTTGTTTGAGTAAATTCTGAAAGCGTTCTAATTTAGAAATGTCAACAAACCTCATGAAAATCTAATTGAGGTGAAATCATCTTATACGGTATTATGCATGGCTTTCACTCATGAGTTAATGATTATCTAAAGCATGTCGCAACTGTAAGGAAAATGGCCAAAGTCCATGTATTGATACTTGATAGATGGATATAATTAGCACTCAAACTGATTACAGTGGTATAGTATTATGATAACCATGGTAACATGCCATTTTACATGATATACGGCATGACATTGACCTAGCAACAATTAAAAAAAAAATATGGTGTTAATAAATTAATAATTTTAAAATATCACCATGAAATAAAGCATATGTGTATACATAACATATTTATATGTCCGGAATGTTGTTACCATATCATTATTAACACCGGCAAAAAAATTGTAATAAAGTGAACAATTGATCCTGGTATTGGTATCTAACGAGGCGAGTGGCGTTTCTTAGTTATGGGATAACAATATTGTATTGCAGGAAGGTTAAAGAGGAATAATTAATTAATAGATATTAAAGTTGCTTGTTAATTAATGTGGATGGCAATTTCATTTCTGATGTTGTGTTTGTTTTTGTTTTTCAGAGAAGATGGTGCATAATGTTGAAATAAAATTGACTATACCCATGAAGATTGTGCGATTGCGGTTACAGAACAATCCTAGTAATGCTGGCTATCTTGAAATTTTATTTCTCCAACTTGTTGAATGATATACCAAAGTATTCGTTTGATCACAAGGATTTCAACATTTCAAAAATGTATAGTGTGTGCTATCTACGACCTATCGTTAAAGAGTTATTCTACAAAAACCCTGGTCGAAATTGCATATTTTTGGCAAAAGTGGTGGTAAATTGTTTGTGTAGCTAAATGGACAGAAAAAAAATACTTTTGCATATCTATACATTGTACTGTGTTAATCTATAGTAAGATTGATGGTAAAAAGGTCATTGGTAGACCATAGGTCTTGCTATTGGTCGATATGATGGAATATGTTTACCAGTCTGCCGCCTGGACAACCAATTCTTTAGAAATGCTTAGTCGCGCTAAAAGTCGATCGATACATGTAAAAATCAGCACAATTCAGAGATACACCTTTTTGCTATGAAATTAATTTTCTCGGTCAAATATAAAGCAATATTTTTTTTTTTCTTCAGTAATGTCAGTTAAAAACTTGGTGCTTGAATATACATTTTTTAAAATCCTGGTGTTAAAATTAAGCATCAAATTGTGTCTTTTAGTGTGATATTTTTGATTTTTATAGGCCTTGAATTCGCCTGCGAGCTTTTTACGGAATTCATGTTTTAGCGTCTCAAACTAACATAGTTTGCTAAAGAAAGATATTTCCCACCTCTGTAAAGCACATCGTGTGGGTCTATATGTTATAGTTTTGTCAGAATTTCCGTTTTGTTTTACCCTTTTTCCATTTATGCTCCGAAAATGTCAAACTAAGTAAAAGTAGGCAATGGTGAGTACTTTTATCTCGAGAGCAACCAGCTGAAATAGTCGATATTTCCTTTGTTGTTATCCAGGTCAATTTTTCATTGAAAGCAAATTGCCCGACCAGCGATTAAATCCCCAATTGGGTGTTATGGTTAAACATGATCAGTAGGAGCGCTATAGGTCTGGGAATTTCTTTGCTATATTGAAGTTCTGGCAACACTATAGCCATGCCGGTATTCCTATTAAACCCAGGGATATCGATCCAAAATGCTAGTACTAGCCTTTAGATTTCACGTGTTGATTTAGAAATTTTTTCAGCCGACAGTGAAAGATGGTGAAATCAAAACGGAAATTCTGACAAAACTATGATATATAGCTCACGGTGATGTGCTTTAGAAAGTTGGGGAAAATCCTTCATTAGCGAACTATATTACTTTGAAAAGCTAAAAGGTTGATCCAAGAAAAAGCTCGCGGGCCGAGCTGAAGCCTATAAAAATCGAATATCTTACACTAAATGACTGAATTTCAGGCCTAAGTTTAACACCAGGATTTTAAAAAAAATCAGTATCAAGCATTATAGTTTTTCCAGCCATTTACTGAAAAAATGAAAATTATTGCTTTTCATTTGGCTGAGAAAACAATTTTTACACTGAAAAGGTGTAACTCAAAATTTTGCTCATTTCAACACCAATTTCGATCGTTTGTATTGCCTCATTAAATGACTGAGTGAGCCTTGCAGAACAAAAGAATCGGTTGTGCAGGTAGCTGACTGTTACATGCATGCTTGCGCGTTTATTCGAGTTTGATATCGGAACTATTATGTAACAAGCACTTTTATAAAATATCAATATTCGATCAAATGAAAAATTCAATATGAATTATCTTGTAGCAAGAAAAACCCTTTTGCATGTTTTGTGGTTATGATATCAGTTACATAATATACTTTGACGCATCAGTTTTAATAAAACTCAACTGTCTTCAAAGAAAAGAAATGTCATGGTGGCAAAATGTGATCTACTCAGACATGAACCTTACAGGGCTCAAAATTCAAAATTGCTTAAATTTTGTTTAAAGTCACACCAACATATTCCTCTATTCGCTGTGTTTCAGAATCAATGGGTAAAAAATGTTCAGCTTCAGGTTTTCCTGAAAATTGTCTCAAATTGTTGTTTTTGATAACAATTCAAATAGGCCCCTAAATAATGCTTTGCTTTATCTAATACTTTGCATATTTAATTTCTTTCTCCGATTAAGTTTTAAAGCAAAATAATGGTCAATCCTTCATGTAATTATTATGTGCAAGCTAATCCTAAACATAAGCCTAATCCTAAAAATAACCCTAATCCTAAACCTAAACTAACCCTAATCCCAACTCTAACCCTGACCCTAAAATTCAAGGAATAACCAAAAAATTTGAATGAATTCAAGTTAATGTGAAGTCATGATGTCAATTTGTTTCCAGCCCCAGGCACAATTCATTACCATTCTTGTCCGGGACAAAAAAAATCAAATTGTGTCGGTCCATAATTATACTGCAAGCCGCTAATCGCGACAATGTCCTTTTGAAAAATCATAAAGTAGATGTTCCTGTATATAGTCCATTAAAGAAATCAAATAGGTTTTATTATATCTTTTTAGTTGTGAACACATACATGAAGTTCAACGACCCCGTAATTAATCCAACCATACGGCATGTTCAGAAGCTTTCAGAACTTCAAATACAATTCAGCGATTGATGAAATAAAAGAGAATTAATCCACCTTTTGTGCCTGAAAATAAAAACCAACCAAGTTCAAGTTGGGATAAAGTACGAATAATGTTTTAAATTTTTTCTTTCCGATGTGAGAAACTGCAAATTAAGCCTCAATCTTGTTGTTATTCCGCGTCTTATTAGAATAATATTTCATTGTTTGATATTAACATGATTAATAAAATGAATGGAAAATTCACATGATAAAGGGAACCCCTGTTTTTATGACCCTAGTCAACTATATTATGAAGTTGAACAAAGAGCTAAAGGTTCACCATCTCCACACTTCGATAATAAAATCAGTAAAAACGTGAAGTTGAATTAAATGAGCTTAAATATAACAACATTCTACAGTAATTTTACTCTCGGTATGTGGAATTGAAATGACATCACCCTCAGTGATTTGTGTAAAACTTTTGTCAGCTCGAATCAAATTGCAGAAGTTAGAAAATTGGCATAGCGTCACCATGATCACAGGCTTGATATAACTCGCGGAATAACATTGGTGTTCATCAAAATACACCTTTACCTTGTGGAAATCGGGGACGAATATATTCTTTGTTAACCAATATTCGTTAGAATATAAAAATAACCTGAAATAGATTAAATAACGAATACTTGTTGAAAGTACACCGAATAAATAAATAAATAAATAAATAAATAAAGGAACCGGCCCTTAAAATTGTACACGTAGTATACATGTACACTATAATGCAAGTATATTATTATGGTTCGATATGGCCTAGTCCTGAATAATGAAAAATATCGATATGTATTGGGAATTGGTGAAGGGGGTAAAACAAGGTATGGTAACCGGACTGCATGGCTTCTGTACACATTTACGTTGACATCCAAAATAAAATACCACGTTTATAGATCAATTATTTCTATCTGTCTGTCTTACCATTTCAATGGATCAAATGCTCATCACCATGATCACGCATCTAATCAGTGGCGGTGCCAGGATTTTTTCGGGGCAAAATCATTTTGTGCAAAACTGCAGCAAAAAGTAGCCATTTTCGTACTGAGGGCAACCGGGGGACAAGCGTTCTGACTGGGAGGGGGATTCCACCACTGTATCTAATGTAGCCTATAAATTGATTGTCAAGTTTGTATTTTTCAGTAAAAAGTGTGGATAATTAGATATGTGAGCTCGCATCACCACATATAATTAATATGACACTCATAAACTTACCTTTTCAGCCAGACGTTATGACACCAATATTTGTGCCAGGTATTTGTGTAAATTTATTGTTGAACAATAATTACATAAAAATAGAACATATCTTTTTGTCACCTATTTCGGTGTAATCATGCATACTTACTTCATACTTTGATATAAATTGTCTCATATTATAGAAATTATTTGGGTTTAGATTAATTCATGTTCATCTCGGTATAATTAAAGCATAATTAAGCATAACCATTACCCAACATGCAAGGAATCAAAAATGAATCTGTTATTGTTTATAGTTTACTGCATGTTATTTTGTAATTATGCTCAAAGCATTTTGCTCTGAATCATTTTGCGATGATTGTCTTTAAATAGTCAGTGACATTATAATTATCTAAAATATCTGCAAAGACCTGAACGTTTCTTCAAATTGTATGCTATAGATTGGATGCCCACTACATTAGGTTAATGTAATGACATTAAAGATATTTTTAAATAGCCTCAAGTCATATCAATAATTGAAATGTTTTGGCATGAAGGAAAACTCGTAGCAACAGGTCCTTTTGTCTTTTATGTATGCATACGCATGAAATCACAAATTAATCAACACAGCATTCATATTCGTTTTGTATATTGTATCATTGTTAAGCACACGACACACATATCCAGGGTAAACAAAAACAATGCTTTTGGATGATTTAAATGTAAATCTACTCGCAGCGGTTGCTATGGAAAAGGAAATCGAAATTAAGGAGGAAATATTTTTAAGGTAACCATCGAACTTATCAAAAGCATGCTGAATTGAGTAATGCCTGTTTTGTTTTTTGTTTTTTTTGTGGGGGGGGGGCGGGTGACAGTGTGTGGGGTGGGGTGTTTGTGGGGGGGTGTTGTTTTTTATTGTTTTACTATACACTCTCAGAAAAAAAAGGTACTACTTAGAACCTTTTTTTTGTCCTGTATTTAGAACCCTAAGCAGTAATAAGGTTCTAAAAAGAACCTTAAAAGGTTCTATAAAGAACCTTAAATATTTAAATAGGCCTGGGGACATTCTAATTCATTCATTCAGGGACTCATCACCAAGTTAATAAAAGTAAAACGTAGTGTTAACCCTTTTTGGTACTAAAAAATCATTTTCTTGGATAAAAAACCTTTTTTTCTGTTCTACGAAGAACCCTTTGAGGGTTCTTTCTTTAAGATTCCTTAAAGGTTCTTCAAGCTTAAGGTTCTACAAAGAACCCTTTTCTTGGCTACAGAACCTTTTTTGGTTCTACAAAGAACCCCATTGGGTTTCAATTGGGTTCTCTGTAGAACCAAAACTGGTTCTGTAGCCAAGAAAAGGGTTCTTTGTAGAACCTTGAGCTTGAAGAACCCTTAAGGAATCTTAAAGAAAGAACCCTTAAATGGTTCTTCGTAGAACAGAAAAAAAAGTTTTTTATCCAAGAAAATGATTTTTTTAGTACAAAAGGGGTTAACACTATGTTTTACTTTTCTTAACTTTGTAATGAGTCCCTGAATGAATGAATTAGAATGTCCCCAGGCCTATTTAAACCTTGAAGGTTCTTTATAGAACCTTTTAAGGTTCTTTTTAGAACCTTATTACTGCTTAGGGTTCTACATACAGGACAAAAAAAGGTTCTACGTAGCACCTTTTTTTCTGAGAGTGTACCCTTGAAGATTGTGCGCTCTTTGCGGTTGCAGAGCATCAGACAGTAGGGCCTACACTGATACTACAAGAATACTAGAATCCCCTTTTTGAAAAAATAGACATGAGAAAACAAAGAAACAAACAAATAAACTCCGTTTAAACGATTGCAAACACTCATTGCAACGTCGAAGTTATCTCGAAGTACTAGTATGCCTATATACCTTTGAGATTTTGATACATGATATGCTGACTTTATATAATTAGCTTAAACCAGACGGGCGTTTTGTTTGTTTGTTACATGAATAAACTTCATTTTACATTAATGTATAGACTAACTGATGTGCAACCAAGTGCAATATTTGACATGATTTGATACATGTGTTGAAATGTTATGTACAGTCGTATGATGAGTCAAAGCCACTACTCGGTATATTGAAATGGTATGTTTCCTTCGATCATTGATATTGGGTAAGAAAGAACAAAACTGAAACAAACTTATTGCTTAAACAAAGAGTTTGTGAACATACATGAAACAAGTGTTTACAGATTATGGGCAAAGAGTGTATGATTTTGAATACGTGTCAACGATAATATTGCTTTCTATACATTAATTACATTTTGTGGTACATCGTATGTGTCCAAAACATGAAGTTGGTCCGACTTTTGAAATACAAATACGGTTTTGAACATTGAATGCACAAAAAAGTTGAGGTAAATTCAAAGGGACAAATAACATAATCCCTTTGATTAACCGTGAATTAAATTATGCACAAACAATCATTTTATTTAATAGCAAATGGGCATAAATGGATTTAAACTATCCACCTTCTTATATCAATGATATCACTTGTTCTCTAAAATCCCAAGTTATCGTTAGAAAAAAATACAAAGAATTTCTATTTTTTTAAACCGATTGTTATATAGGGCCACGTTTGAAGGATGTTTTAGAATTACAACATTCAATGCCAAAAACCACAGATAATTGGCACGACTTGCTGTATAGAAACACCGCATACTAAATTCCGGTGAATCCAATCATCTATATCTAATGTATCGTTTTATTTTAACTCACCTGACAACTCAAAGAAGAATCCCCCCTATATTCTCGAAAAAAGTTAAAAGTTCAAAATGGTACAAACAGGACAAAATATGTATAGCCTAGAGGTATAGACAGGCAATATTTTAAAATTCTTCAGCTATTGTGCCAAAAGGTCACAATTAGGTGACTTTTATGGATTATGAACGAGATTATGAAACCAATGGACTAATTCAACGATAAAATCTCATAATCCTATATGAAATGCATGGCGAATCACCAAAAGCTACATATTTTTAAGAATTTTAGCACCTTATTCAAATATAATGATCATATCGATATGCTTGTGTTTCAAAGTATACACACAGAAGAAATAAAATTAGCCCTGTTGATCAAGAAATATTTCCGAGTTTTGATGATTTGGATTGAAATATTTGTGGTCCAGGCAAGTTATGTTCTTCTGAATTATCTAGAGTACATGTTGACTATTTTTGTTTAAAACCAAAACCCACCAAATTCCATTAGAATTTGTGTGGTAAGTACCATAGAATACCATATATGAAAAAATGATTACGCATTTCTGTTTTTCTTGCAAACGTCACCTTTTACGGTTCACTTATTTGGGTTTTTTACCATGTCTATGACGTCACCACTGAATAAATAAAACCACCCATCAGTGGGTGTTAACAACAGCAAAGATGTAACTGTTTCTTTTCATTTTATTTTACACACGTTTTTGTTGTATATAAGAACACATAATATAACAGTTTCTCCATGGCTTGAAATACTGGTGTTTTCCTATATAATTATACTCCATTAATCATAACATAAGCCTTACTGATAGGTCATTATTTGCAAAGATATGTCACCATGATCACCTACCTGTGTCCTTTAATTTGTTTCATTTTGAATCAAATCATATCATTGTCATTCAATGACGACCAACTTTGGTATTCCACAAGAAAAACTGTTTTTAGAAATGATATTCTTGTTGTCATTATTCTTGTAAAATATGTTTAGAAGCTCAACATTAATACATGCCAGATTGCTTAACATCAATTAATGGCTTGCAATACCCATCAAAGAGTTTGCAAGAAAGTATTTAATTGATAAAAACAGTTTCATGGTATATACATAATTATATAGTTAGGCATACATGATGTTCACACATGTAATATAAACTTTGAAATAAGGTATTATTATCTTTATGCCAAAAGTTAAGAAAACTAACGGTCCCGTAAAACCTCGTCTAAACGAATATAGGGTGCTTCTGATGAAAGTTAAATGAATCCAAGCGCCATGGTGTTTGAGCAAATAAATGACAGATCCAAGCATATACAAACAAGTATTATTGTAAGACCAAATTATTGTATTGGCATATTTACGCATGTATCGTATTAATTTAGCTTTCATATATGCTTGTAGACGAGGTTTTACGGTATGTAGTTATGCAGCGGTGATTCAGAGGGACAAATTGCGAAGTCCTGATCTGGTCACCCTTCTTTGAAACTTTCTATGTATGCCCATGCATTGCATACCCATGTGAATTTTTATTCTTATAGCTAAATGGGGCTATTGAAGATACTGTCAGATATATCCCCTTTTATTTTTAAGCCGAACAACTACGGCAAAGAAAATTGGAATTTACTACAAACGCACATGTCGCCAAAATAACACTCGCATCATTCATTGCTGAATGAAAATAATATCTGACTTGTATTTGGTTCAAAATGCTAATAAAATAATAGTATACAGGCAATCCTGATAGCTGTAATTGTTTTTGAGTAGTATTATAGCTTCAACATTCCACGTACATGATAAAGACTTAAATTACCATTCATTTATCATTAAAGGCATGCACATTATCTAATGTCAACATTAAAGGCACATTTTATAGTAACATCAAACCTGAATTGATTATGATAGACCACATTCACATTGATACGCCTATACATCAAAGTTACCCTTACACAAATAACAGATTCAGAGATATTTGCATGTAGAAAAATATTGGTTAATTAATACAATTTTTACTGGTACTGTCTTACATGTAATTATGTATCGATAATTACTCTGACCCAATTGATTTTTAAATAATTAAAACTGTTAAAATTCAATCACACGTGTGCCACCATGGATATATGCATGGGACAAAGCAGCCGAGAGAAAAAAAACTGAGAGCTACGGTATAATTATAGGCTTTTGGCTTATTAATATTATGTTTTGGCGTATAACTATAAACCTTGCTGCGAAAATCCGCCGGAAAATCCACAAAATGTAGGGACTTAACCGGACTTGCATTTCAAAAATAATAGCATAATATATGTTTTCAAATGTTTCTGTTTAGAATAAAAAGGTTTTGGATAATAACAGAATCATTTAAACAATACACACAAAACATGCAATGATTATATCAGGAAATAATAAGCTTCCTTATTGCGACAGTTATTTTTTGTTTTGCCTGTCTTAATTATTATGATCATGATTATTTCCATATCTAACTTAAAAATGAGTTGAACATAATATTTCTACCCGGTGTAGCCTACATTCAAAACATATCAGCAGATGGTGTACATGTACATGCAATTAACGCATATAGCTGTTATAGGAAATGGACATAGAGTGTGAACTTTCCCTATGCGAATGTAAATCGGAATGCATATATCATGATATAGATTATTGACATCGAATTTATAATGAGATGGATCAATGGCTCGAGAAATTATTGAATATTGTCTGAAATTGTATTTCCCATGCTGCACAAAGTAAATTCTGGTCAATTGGTTGATTGCGTTCATTCAAAATTTATTTTATTTACTGTACACGCAATGACAGCAAAAATATCTAAAATTCCAATCGAAAGTATAATTATTTTCAACTCGTATTTTGTACCCGTTAGCAATCTAAGAAATAGTTAGAGCGTGTGATGTAATTTGACATATTTTCTTGAACACCTGAATACAGATTCGTAATTTGATAATCAAATACCTGGAAATTATTGGTAGCAAGCATATATAATTATTACCTCATAACACACAAACACACAAAATATTTTCTCTTTAATAATATTTCGATTTTATGGAAGTATAGAACTATATAGCCATATTCTGAGCTATACAATTTACAAATACTTTGCAAAAAATGATCTGGAATTCTACCTGAAACCCGGGCCTGAAACGTACCAAACCTCGGTATTTTGTCTACCTTCACATTTACAGAAAATTAATTGTACCGTGTCAACCTATATGGTATTTGTACCAGTCTGTTGTATTTGTGATTGATGTTGTCTGCCTCAGATAATGCAGCGGTTTGCCTTAACCCTACATAGCAACCAAACACACCTTCAAACCATACAACAGCCTTAACAAAAGCTTTGGACAGTTGAAGCTAGTTGAACAGAAGAAAAGAACGTACAAAACAGAAAAACAGGAAGTTCGCTGCCAGTTGTAAGAATCTATGGCAATTTTCCAGCATTTATATTATAAGATTTGAGCGGAATGCATTTGACGTTTTTGTCGAAGTAGTCTCTTGAAGAGAATTATTGTCTTGATTGACAAATTGTTGGTTGTTATACTTTACATGTTATGTGTGTACATTGCACCTTGGTTAAACTAAATCCCCAATGACAGCTTGTTTTTCTTCCATTCAGCAGCATTCATGAGCTTTCATGCATACATTTTGAGTACCTACAAGTGTATAAATCAAAATACTCATGTATTATAGAATTCATTCGAGTTTTCTAAACAACCTTCTTAACCTTAAATCACTAAGAAATATCACATCTGATTGGATCAATGGGGATATAGATAGTATGTATTTAAAATTTCAGTTAGAGACCCATTCGTTTGCTTTTCCAAGCACTGCCTCATGCAGATTCGTGCAGTTTTGACACAATCGGGACAATGGAGTCATACATACGAAGTACTTTGTTGGACTATTTAGGCTAATGTGTTCGACGCTAAATTAAATTTTGCAACTTTTTGTTGCCTTCAAGTCGCACAGTACTGGTTATATGCACCCCTCCTTCCGGAGCCTTATGTGCATCAGGCTCAATCAATTTTCTCATTTTTTTCTCAAAAATCAAACCATTTTTTGTAAAAGGTGAAACCTGTATCTCAATGGATATTTTCTGAGTATTGAAAAGGTATTAATGATATTAACAATTCGGTAGGTTTACGGTTCTTGAGTTACAGGTAAAATGTCAACCAATGTAAGTTCTTTGTATTTTGGCCAATAAGTCAAGAACTAAATAGCGTATCAACATCCGAATGCGATTAATGAAATTTTCAGAAAATTTCCAATAATATGATGAATACGAGTATATCAATTCTTACCAAATGTTCTGTGATAAAAAATAGACAAATTGTTCCACGGATGGACGCACGTAGCCTTGCCACATGGAAATGGCAAAATTGGTCCTGTAAGGTTTTTAATACGGAATTTTGACAACTGTTTTATCAAACAAACTCAGTCTTTTTGCAGATCATGTAGCTAACATACATGATATAATTTATGTGTCCCTGATTTACACACACACCCCCCCTGACTGTTTAAGGTTATAGCAACTATTTTAAACTGTTGTAATTTGGTAGTTTGCGAATGGTAGTGAGCTTTGGCAAAAATTGCATTGATCATTTCATAGCGAATGTGTAGAAGAATTCAAATATCACAGATATACTTTTGTAGGTCCTGTATAGTTCTTGAGTTCTCTGTTGTAAAGAGGGCTGAGAAATCAACACTTTTGTAAACGTACATAACTCTTTTGCAACAATAAATCAAGCAGGTTTTCAAAGTATATACTAGTAAATGATTTATAGAATGAACTTTTGCAAAACATCAAAGTGTTATTTTTCAATAATATATTGATTTAGATAATGAAAATCGATTTTTTTTTTTGGCTGCATCGACCAACGATACCTTGTCTACCCTTACA
Organism: Amphiura filiformis; assembly: GCF_039555335.1. Classification (NCBI taxonomy): domain Eukaryota; kingdom Metazoa; phylum Echinodermata; class Ophiuroidea; order Amphilepidida; family Amphiuridae; genus Amphiura; species Amphiura filiformis. The sequence goes on from NC_092628.1 coordinate 64,333,772, forward strand.
ACCATTTTTGTTGGTGGGGGAAACAGAAAATTATGATAACTGTAGACATACTTTATGAGTGAAATTATCACACTCACGAAACATTCATCAAAGCATTTTCAATCAAGCGATTTAATTTAAAGTATTCGCGGTATTACATAACTATCTCAACAACTTGTCATGCTTGTGTATTGTCTTTTGATTTCAATGTAAATTTTGACTGGTGACATTCAGGAATGGCACCAGCGGATAACATTACTAGTAAACCAATGATGTAAAGCACAAAGAGCACTTAATAACAGGTCTAAGAAAACACACTTACCAGGCTACTATGTTTGCCTTTACGTAAAGGAGGCATTATCTCCTCGCAGACGTTATGTTAACAATATTGGGTAACGCAAATATCATGAAATAATCATAGCTTAGAAATAACATAATGCATCTCGTTCAATATAAATTTGATTAACCGCATATACATTGCAAACTGTTAGCTTCACAATCAGTGCGCATTTTACAGAAATATTTAAAGGTCCCATAACACAATTATTGATAAGTAATTTCACAATTTTGCATGCAGCTGTAAAAGTCAATTCAATTTAAAATAAAAATTCTTATAATTATCCAAGCTGCATGTACATAATATATTTCATTAAATCAATAGTTTTGTAAATTATATAGCAGCCTAGCGTCACCGACACCAATATCATCAGGCATATAAATCACAACGCTATTGAAAAAATGCTATTACATTACAAATATATAACAACTGGTACTACCATTCGAGGGTTCTATTATAATAGTCACGGTACCGTTAGCAAGTTAAAAGGGCCAAGCCTTGAAAATGGAGCCATTAAAAGTGTTCATGCGCTGACAAAATAATGCAGCTGCTGTTATTGTTTGTTGTGACAAAATATATTTTTGTCTTATTATAATAGCAATTATATATGCAGACCACTATTGCAAATTTGCAGTTTATATTTGTAGTTACAACCGTCTCACTACCAGTGTAAACCATTTACCTGGTTACCATGGTGACCTAGACTATCTCACATCCATTATCTCTTTATCTCAGTCAACAAGTCTCATATTTCTATGTTTGATCAAATACCTGAAAACTGTAAACCAAATGTCACACAGCATTCTGTAAACTTACATACAGAGTCAAGTTTGGAAAAATATGTTTTTGCCAAAGTGTTATTTTTTGTTTTTGTTCAATTGGATTGTACTTCTTTGTAAAGACTCTCCTTGTATCTACATACATTAACACTATAAAATACTACAAAAAAATTGTTTTTGGACATTTTTGGAGAAAACAATACAATACACATTAATCCTGTTAATTTGGATCTACATTTTATACCATTCAAAAGAACGACGTTCCGATCAATGTTACATTTACAATACTTAGATAATCCAAAGACAAATATATTTATGGCTTATCATAAAGCCATGTTGCTGTAGTAGTAACCATTCACCCATAATTAAAATAACAATAACATTGTGTGAGGTCAATGCACATTTGTACTTGAGTTTCAAGAATCGGGAATAACCGCGAAGTCCTCAGAGAATCGTACAGATTTTCTTTTTGCCCTTTTAGAACCATCTTTATCTGGTGATTCTTCATCATCGCTTTCACTCCTTGGTGACGAGACCTCACCCCTGAATGCTACAGTTGTTGTACTCCCTGCTTTTAAAGGACTTGCAGGATTCTTCAGAATTGACATCAATGGATTGATAGCAACGACAATCTCTTGTTCATCATCTTCCAGTTCTGAAGAACCATTATGAGTACTGCTATCATTGTCACTGATATTGTCTTTGTCACTTTCAGAAGACAGGTCTAAGTTTTCTTTGTCATCTGCAAGTTTTGCCATGCCTGCTTTGAGTGCTTCACTGTCGCTCTTTGACCTCCGCAATGGAACATGTGTACTACTAGTTGCAGCACTGGAAGAACTACTCGTAGCAGTTGTACCACCTTCTCGCTTTTTAACTGGTTTGTCAAGAAGACCTAGTTTATCTTTTTCAAAATCACGTTTTGCAAGAGCTTCGGCAAATGCTCTGTTGCCATCGACAACTTCCTTACTTTTCTTTCCTTTGGCTTTAGACTTTGGTTTTGGCTGTTCTTGTACAGGTGGTTTCTTATACTCAACATTTAATGTCACCCTAATTGCAGACACAGCTGGTGTCGATTTTGATTTGTGAAGTTTTTGATGTTCAAGCCTTCCTCTCTCGTGTAATATATGCAATGTGGTAGGCTTACTCTGTCTTGTAGCTTCATCAACAGAAGTTGGTTGGTCGATTTCTCCTGCAGCAGAAGCTCTTTGGAAGGCTTTCACCAACAGCAATGTAAGATCTCTAGCAACGGAAGGTGAGTCGCATAGGAAACCATGACAATACCACCTGCAACTACCTGGGGTGGGTTGAGTACGTACAACTACTGCGAATACCTTGTCGTGTCCAGGAACAGCTGTTCCAAAGGATATATCCACAACTGGTAGGAGTGTTTTGCTGCCATTGGATACTCCATTAGGAGGACTCGAGGCTTCATTACACATAATGACTCCTTCACGTGCTACCTCAACCACCATTCGCTGGGCATTTTTGCCCTTCGATTGCTTGTAGTTTTTGTACATATTATTCACAGTTTTGAGTGTACAATCCAATCCACTTTCGCCGTCCGTCTCCATCTTACCCAAATAATAAGCACCATATTTGCAGTTTTTGGAACCGAATTTACGCGGCTCAAAAGTACCACTTCGTCTCTTCCAAAACGCCATGGTTAACATGTAGTAAATGACAGTAATTTATTCAAATGTCCATTTAAAGATCATGTATTCCAATTATAACAGTACATGTATGCAGTCATTTCATTTGTGTTATTTAATACCAAAATTGCTTCCAAAGCGTACGCTTGCATTAACGCATCGGTAGATAATGACAAGGCTGTGAGAATTTCACATACGTAGCAGTCGATATCAATTGCTAGCCAGTGTTTCTAGTCTCTGAACTCTTTATCCTCTCAGCTCCGCTCATATTTTAAATAGCACTTTGATTGAAGCCTATTATAATAGGAGTATATAATTTGAGCTCTCTGAACTTGGGTTTCATAAACAAGTGGCCTTTGTCTCCAGTTTGAAAAGCAAAAGGTATTTAAAGAGTAGAGTAGAAGAAACCATATCAATATGTGACAATAGGTTGGCTGTTGGCAGGTCACTCGTTATTTAGTGTAACGGGAAGTAGGAAACATAATGGCACGAATGACCAGAATTAAATTAATTTTACTTCTTCTTTCGATTAAAAAGTTTGGTTTCTTTTTGTAAGTGGTCCGACATTATATAGTGGAGTTAAGGTTTAGGAGTAATTAATTACATAATGTCGAATCTTGGACAGTATTAAAGTCTGCGTAGTGATCACAGTCTCAATTCTATACGAAAGGCATGTGTAATAACTAAGGGGCTGTGCAATAATTATGAGCTCCCCCCACCGGAGGTAAAATTTCCGAACGGCCCGCCAAAAATCGCCCCCCCCCTCCGCCTGCCAAAAATCGTTGCCCCCCCTCGGCCCGCCAAACAATATTTGCCACCCCCTTTACACATGCCAAATTTTTAGGATCCCAATTTGCAAACTTTAACTGGTCTATAGATACATGTCGCGAGCGCAGCGAGCAGGAAAATTTGCATATTCAAGTTTTCCTACGCCTTTTTAGAGCGTTTTATTTAAAAGGCGCCCCATGAATGTGTGTCAAAAATCGCTTGACCCCCCCTCGGCTGGCCACAAATTGCTACCCTCCCCCAGGGCTCATAATTATTGCACAGCCCCTTAAATTGCCAAAATTAATTTCTCTTTCATATTTGAACATACAGTGTGTTTCAAAATGATTAGCAGTTTTGTTTCCATGGTTTGAAGTTTTACTAGTACTGACCATCCACGTGATTAAGGTAATGATACCCTAAACTCTGTTGATTGTATAAATTAAAACATTGAACTTGTACTGATAATACGGTACTCATTATTTTGAGAAACCCTGTATTTCTCAAAAACATGAAAAACAACAAAGCCTTTAGATTTGAAAGTGCACTATTTGGATTTGTCAAAGTTATAAGCTAAAGGATTGTTTGCAAAGGTCCCGGGCAAGGGTATTTACAATAGAGTTTTGTTCAGATGCCTTATACTAACCCCAGTTTCGATCAAAATCTTTGTACATGTTAGAGGCTATAGGCAAAATATAATACGTTACCAAGGGGGTGCGGATTCAGTCAGGGGGCGTACTACCCAGTTTATAAACGGTGACGTTTTGATGACAATGTGCCACATATCCTAGCATGTTGTTTGGGTCCCAAGTAGGCCAAACATATTTATACTTGTTTACAACAAATTCTATAGATCCAGCAGAAGGGGGCCATCTTGTTTTTCAAAATGGCGCCCATTTTGGCAATAAATCCCCAATCACAAGGGGGCGCAGCACTAATTCAGCGTCCCATAGGATAACGTGTGAATTCGGCCTACTTCAAGCGCCATTTCTGGCGTCCCTGCAATACTTGGCAAAATAAATTTGGTATCAAATTAAAGCTCTGTTTCTCTAGATTCCAAAACTTTTGTCGGCATATATCGATGACCATCGACTTTTTTCGCTATTTTGCGGTGCAAAAAAAATAGCTAAAATATACTAAACTCACCACTCACATTTCAAAATCGGGTTTCTCTTAATCCGCCACAGACAATTGCTTTTGAGATCCATTGTCCAGTTTTTTTCTGCATGTTATCATTAAAGACACTTGTCGAATTCATATGAGCCAATATTGAGTGATTTAAAGTGAACATGTCGGTAGATATGGTCGCTACAATCTCATATTCACTATGGACTATATTAGCCGAATTTCGTTGTTACATAAAATGCGGAGTGATTTAGTGTTGCGCCCTATATGTTTCAAACTGGTCCTTCCCAATGTGATTTTTATATTGACACAGTAACGAATGTTTTAGGCTCAAGATATTAATAAGTTATGTCAGGTAGGCATGCAGTAGCAATAATATCGATTATTTTGAAATTCGAAATGTACAGAATACTGTACAGTTTCCAGATAACTATCAATGACTTGCCAGGGTATTCCTCCCGGTATTCCTCAGCTGATAAAAGCATTTGGTGAACAACAAGAACCACTTGGAAAGGCAATACTACAGTATAATTATGTAGATGGTTTTGGAGATTTTTATATTTATAAGAACAGTAAGAACAGCCAACTAGGAGCTTCATCTTGCCACAACGGGGTGCTTCTTGAAATACTTCTTTGCTCATGATAAGCTTAATTACGCCCGAATCATCCCAGTGTACTTGGCAGATATGAGGAGCCTGGCTAATTCAGACCCTGAGATATATAGCGAGTTTATAGAAGGAAACTGGGTGGTGAACAAAAACGCCATCTCATTTTGTGCTATGGGGCCGACCATGCTTTGCTTTGGAACAAATCAATAGATTGATGAAAGTTAATGGAGTACTAATCGGAATTACACAAAACCAAACCCCAACGCTCTCACTAAGTTCTTTCTTGAAGAACGTGTATACCAGAGCTTTCCAATATTGCCAATGAAGTTTGTGAAATGAAGCTGGGTTGAAATCTGCAAAGACAGCAAAGCACCACGAGCTTTCTGATGACACAATTCAACAAGACATCATCCAAAAAATGCGATTTGATGTGTATTGCAGTGCAGGCCATGTTTGTTGAAGCAAGGAAGGGTAATCAGCAATGAAGTCAACATATGGTTGCCAATGACAAAGCGAAAGCTTTATACATGGACGTCACGGATGGACGTCTAACAACAAAACAGTGAAGGTCAAAGATTACCGAAGACAGAGAATTATTTGCAATATTGAGCTACGCCAAAATATTAGAATGTGTGAATTCACTGCGGTGCCAAGAGCTTTGTTTGCCCCAGATGGGTCTCTTCTCTATGTCACATCCAAAAGTGACTTGAACTAGTTATTCCTCATCAAGACAAGACCGATATATATACCCACACTAAGGCCATGGACACGTCTGTGCCTGCTGGAGATCTTAAAGCAGGTATTATCACAAGTATTCACAACTCAAGATGGTTACAGAAGTGTGACCATTGTTGATGGGATGGTAGAAGTACACGGCCTTGATAAACCACAATGGATTCAGACGTGCAAACAGCTTGCCTATCATTTTGTAGATTGATTCTGGAAGAAGTATGGTCAGTATGATGAAACACACTTGATCTTTGATAGATATGACGAAGCTGCAATCTCTCTGAAAGCATCATCACAAAGAGGCGCCTAGCAGGAGACAATGCCATTGCTTACTTCATAACAGACTCCATCACTGTAGGCAAATTTAAAAAAAAGTATGAAACAGCTACTGTCACATTCAAGCACAAAGGATGAACTTACCTCTTACCTTGAACAGGAGGTTCTTCCTTATGCAACTAACAATGGGCAATGTGTCATTGTGGCTTGGCGTAACAACCCAGCAAACACAAAACGTTTTCGACATCATTCGCAAAAGGTTATAAAAGGTTGTCAGAAAAAGTTTAAATGTCGGGTTATATAAAGGGTATATTAAGAATATAAAACGTTTTCATAACCTTAGAAAACATTTTTTGATAATCTACTGCTCAGCAAACAAAAATGTTTTACAGAAAACGTTTAAAAGTCGGGTTATATAAAGGGTATAAAAACGTTTTAGTAACATTCCAAAAACATTTTTTTAAACTTGATACAAAACATTCTAAACAGAATGTTATTTTGAGGTTGAAAAAATATTTTGCGAAAAATGTTTGCCCAAAATATTTTCAATAACGTTTTAAAAACGTTTTCATGACCTTTATATAACCCGACATTTAAATGTTATTAAAAGATTTTTTTCAAAACCATTTTAAGAACATTTCTGTGTTTGCTGGGTTCAAATATTTTAACATAATGTTATTTAAGTATTGACACAATATTTGGCCAAAATGTTTGCAAAAATAGTTTACAATAACATTTTTTGAAAACATTTAAAAATATTGTTTAAGTGTGTTTTCATACAAAACGTTTTAAAACGTTATCATGACCTTCATATAACCCGACATTTTAATGTTATTAAAACGTTTTTACCTAAACCAAAAGCCAAAATATAACTTATTTAAAACGTTTTTAAAACGTTTTTGTGTTTGCTGGGAAAGCAGATGCATCCCATTGAGAGGTTAACTTGGACAGTTCAAGAAGAGGTTGAGTACAAAGCTACTGTTACATGTTATTTGTTCAGGCAACAAATGAAGGTGCTTCTACGGTGCAAATTTACTCGCCTGACACAGATGTCTTAGTTTTGGCAATCAGGTGGTTTCCACATCTTGCAGTGGACACCTACATGATTACCGGGACTGGGTAGAATCAAGCAGAGAGAGAACAGCATTAGAGTAATATAATGACACCCGAGGTCCAGCCAAAGCATCAGCACTCCCAGATTTCCACGCTCTTACTGGAGCTGATGTGAAAGTTTGGCAGGATCACCTGTTAGAAAGTGTGTCAGCAACTTGACAGCGATGTTGATATTATCCAGGCTGCTTTGTTGTCACAGAAACAATCTCTGAGTCAAATATATCTACATACCTGGAACAAATGAAATGTGACCGATACCAGGTGGTTGTTGTTTAACATTAAGCGGAATAAGTCCAAACAGAAAATATGCCCCAACCAAAGCAGCACTGTTACCTGCTCTCTCCAGAACTCATTATCAAGCTATCATATGGCATAATGACATTGTTGAATCACATCACTTCAAATGGGTGGAATTTATGGATGGGTCTTTCACAGAGATGATAACCTCTTTGCCACCAGCAGAGGCTATAACCCAGTTGGTCAAATGTGGATGCAGATTATAACGCGTTCCAGAAATCGATGCAAATGCAAGAAAAATTGCCTGTTTGGTACAGAGTTAAGCTCATGCAGTGAAGATGATGATCCGTATGATAATCTGGAATTGGATGAGGATGTGGAAAGGAGGAAGTTTAAGATTTTAATTCAGTAATTATTTTATAACACCTAGTCATCCATGGGATTTCATTAAGGTGAGCGTGGATGTGTTTTTATGTAGTATGGATTTTAGTCCAACTTCGTGCCTACCCCAGCAAACACAATACGTTATACAGAAAACGTTTATAAGTCGGGTTATATAATGGGTATAAAACGTTTTAATAACATCCAGTAAACACTTTTGAAAACATTCTAACATACCGTAATGTTATTAAGTGTTGACATTTTGCAATAACATTTTGACAACATTTTTAAAATGTCGTTATGGTAGACGTGTTTTCATATAAAACGTTTTAAAAACGTGTTCATGACCTTCATGTCCCGATATTTAAATATTATTAAAACGTTTTGACCAATAAATATAGCTAAATATGGGCTCAATCGAAAATTTGTACAAAAAGGGCTACCACTAATTAATTTTGGTTATTTATAGTGAAGTTAAATATCGGTCTTAAATTGATCTTTCAAACGACTATGCTGAAATTCACGCGAAGCGCGCGAACATTTTAACTTTGAATCGGTCAATTCGGCACCCCTATAAGGTGGCGCCCAGGGCACGTGCCCCGTACTGCCCCTTGCCCCCCGTCGCTACGCCACTAGTATAGTCTCGTTAGTCCAATCATGAACCGGGAACTAATTATAAATGTCCCATTTAAGACAAACGACCCCTAAACCTAACCCCTAACCCTAACCTAACCTAACCGTAACCTATAACCCTAACCTATAACCCATGGCCTAACCCTAATAAGCATATGGTGATGTTTCTGTCTTAAATGAGACCCGGGAATGAGACATCTACCTAATTATCATCAGGACTGGACTATTACTATTACTCTAATACCAATTAGTACATTATTAGTAACACATTTTTAGTCAGACTTGGTTTTCTTTTGACCAAAATAAAAAATGAATAGACCTAAATTTAAAAATTAAATGAAATAAAATATTTTTTTCTTCATTCATTCATTCGTTCGTTCGTTCGTTCGTTCGTTCAGGCGTTCAGGCGTTCATTCATTCATTCATTCATTCATTCATTCATTCATTCATTCATTCATTCATTCATTCATTCATTCATTCATTCATTCATTCATCCATTCGTTCGTTCATTTCATTTAATCGATAACTTAGTTCTAAATTAATTTTCAAAATGTTATTTTGCTGCTGACATACATTTTCCACACAATTTATACGCCCTCTGTAAGTGTGTGCCTATTTATTCACTATGATTTATGATGGCGCTATCTTACTTTTTGAAGCTGAACAGAACAGGAGTTTCTGAAAAGTTACAGGCAAGACCAGGCAACCATGAATAGCGAATTTGGGTTGGGGTGTATAATAAGTGTCAACCTTTTTTTTCTGTTGTGCGCCATGCGTGAACTGAAATCGCAGCTGTAATTTAAATGGGTCAAATTGCCCGTACGCAGGGGGGTGTGGGTACGACCGCTTCCCCAACAAATTTGCAAAAGTATACAAAAAGTCACCACATATCACAATTTGCGAGCGTAGCGAGGAAAAAATCATGTTTTTTACGCTTTTTTGGTCAAAAAAGGTCAACATTTTGGGAAGAAAGTCCACTTTTTACAAAATCGCGATCCCTCTTGAAAAAAAGTCCACTTTTTCAAAATCAGCACCGCCCAAAAAAATCCTGCGTACGGGCCTAATGGCCCCCTACTATACATTGATCTGATTAAACTTATAGGTCTGGCACCATATCAAATGGGATGGTTAAAGGTTTAATATTTGGATATATAGAAAAATCCGGCCATTTAAAGGGTTTTTTTTAAAATTCTGACGACCTCCTTATGAAATGCCTTCATAGAGATATGAGCCTATATCTTCATGATCTTAGTTACTTTAAAAGATGCAAAAACATAAAGCAGGAGTGAGGGGGAGTCAACAATTACGTGTAGGTTTACCCCCGGAGTGAATTATAGGGGTCAAGCTTTTTATTTTTTGCAGGGCTCAGAGGGATGACCAGGTCTAAAGGGGGAAAGGCGAGCGATTTTTGGCACATCTTCCAATATTTTAATATTGGAAGATGTGCCAAAAATGCTAAGAAAATAAAAGGTGTAGAAAAACAAAATCGGAAAACGTTCAGTAAAATGTGCTAATTGTCTTGTTCGCTGCACTCGCATCACATGATTGGATAATTTAGGGGGGGGGGGGGGGTACGGGGTTGTTTAGCACGTTGACTTTTGGCAGAAATTATCTTATCGGGGGATACATTATTATTAAACATTCATTCGGTTATAATTCAATCTTTGGACATGATTTAGTTTGTTGTGCATATGTGAGTTGTGTGAGTTGGCAGAAGGAACACAATGCGGCATTAGCTTCCATTTGTGGATTAAATATGCGAATTAATGGTATAAATACACAAAAACAGACATAATCAGATTTTTGGTTAATTTTATTCCTTTTTATATTATTTTCCTCGTCAAAAACACAAAACATGGCATATCATAAACAATTAATATCATAATATTGAAAGCAAATAGTCAAAACTACATGTATTACAACAACTACCGTTTTGCTATCTACTGAAGATAGCATTCTTAATTATTTATCAGGGATCGAAGCCTTAAGAAGTTGCTGCTGATATCAAATTATTATCATGTAAATATTGCTGTCAATTAAAAGTATAGTAAATTTATCATAATTTCTAATCTATACCATTACGATACAGGAATTGCGTGATATATGCTACAAGAATTACCATGGAATACTATCTACTGTAGATAGCAGAATTGGCAACTATTAAAAATACTACAAATTTTGTAATAAATCTACTGAAAAGTTACATTCTCTTGAATCACCAGTAGCGTTAGCCAGGCGAGCAAGGGGGAAGCGGCCACCCTGATGTGAGTCTTATCACTCCGCCCTTTTGTCTCCCCCCGTGGGATGCTGGCCGCCCTGATGTTTATGATTTTAGGCCTTTTTGTACTCTTGACCCATTTTTTGACAATTTTCGTAAAATCCCCCCTTAAAAGTTCCCTCTTTAAAAATCCTGGCTACGCTACTCTAACCAACTGCTATATAGGCTTACTGATGATATCAGTATGATATACTCTCTGCACTGCTGAGGACATAATAACGAATTAATTGCTTTCACTGGCTGAAAATAATACTTGCTATCAAGTGCTACACTGACGATAGCAGAGTTACAAGTATTTGTGACGTGTCATGTCAAAAGGAGACACTTTTGGGCAGGATCGTAAATGGAGAAATAGCTAAAAATCTGCCCGGGTGTGATTTTTTCACAATTTGGGTTTGTTGTGAATTTGTGATGTTATTAATGTTTAAAATATTGTCTGATAGTTTCAGACCGGAATATAACTGGCATCTTGTATTTTTTGAGACATTTGTCAAGGTAATTCCTACTCTCAACATTGTCAATAATATTTTTAAAGGCCGATATCTCAATTTCCAATTTTATAATACCATAACTTACGAAATCAATATCTTCGCTTAGGAATGTCCGATTTCATTAGGGAAAACGGCATTGTGGAGCAAAATATCTTTATATTTAAGATATGTAAAAACCTCAAAATTGATTACCTGCCCAAAAGTGTCTCCTTTTGACATGACACGTCACATTTGCTATCTTCGGAAGATAGCTATGACAGAGTTACAATGGATACATGCAGCAGAAGTGCCCACTTATGGCGTCCACATTTTCTGCAGTGTGTTAATGATTATTATGATGCAAATATTGATAAACTTTATTAAACTTTAAACCATTATTGTTGTATTAAATTGTTAACCTTGATTATGTTTGCATATTACCAATCAATCTAATTATTGGTACAATCAGTGAAGCGTGCATTAATATCAGAGTGAGAGCTTGTGAGTGCACTTCACACCCTGAAGGTCGCCATTTTCATAATTGCTTATTGTAGAAGGTCGTAGTCGAGTGTTATGACTAAATAGAATAGAATATCAAAGCAAAAGGTTAGCAGACTAGACTACCCATGACCTCATCAAACATGTAAATATATGAAAAAAAAGAAAATGTTCAATTTGGTCAAATAATAATCATGATAAGTATAATAGTATTCAAAAAGGTGCTGGCTCTAACGCACGTCAATTTTTACACATGTAGCTTAATAATAATTGCCAATAAAAATAATTACATATTTTTATAAGTTTCTGTGAGCTCGTATTATGCTGAACATGTGCTATCAAAATTGTTGCAAAATAATGTTTAAAAATGCATAATTTAGTCTCTAAACAGTTTGGAGCGTATGAATCTATAAACAATATTTGCACGGTGCTAGTAGAAATAAATCGACCACTTCAACATAGGTCCCTACTAAAGATATAACCTTTCATATAATGTCACCATAAATAAACAGATTCATCAAATCATTGTGACCTTAAAAGAAATTCATGCATATACAGAAAATCGGAGAAATATAGCTGATTAATAAAATTATGTGAAAAAACAAGTCATGACTAATACCTCAACACACCAAATTCTACTTTTAAAAGCAATCGGATTCCTGTTACTTCTTGAAAGTCAAAACCAATGCTTAAAATCAACTGAGAAAAAAACAAACAAACAAACCAAAAAATATACTGGATAGAAAAATGATTGGTATTTGCATTTGGCATAATGCGTCGTGGCAATCAGAATAAATATGTATGGGTTACAACAACAACAACAACAATTATACAACAATAATAATTTTCAGTAAAAAATAACTACATATGTATTTCTTACTGTTAAACGTCTATTAAAATTCTAACCTGTTTACAATACATGTTTACATTTAAATGTTGATGCTACTTGAAAGACTATCGGGTTTGATCATGATTCTATACATTTCTCTCAGGTTTAGGGTTGTGAAATTACATACACTCTTTAATGCTTGTACAGTGAAGGTATAGTGGTGTTAATTTATTAACACTAAAACCGAACCCGTGAAAAATATGAAGATGTTTATGTTAACACAAGGTAGTGTTAAAAACACACTTTCACACTATTTTGTGTTAAAAACATAAACATCTTCATATTTTTGATTACATGTTTTAGTGTTTATAATTAATAATTTATTTATTAAGTTTTGCTCTGCTGGTTTTGCAGTGTCATTCCTCAATCGCAGTCTTTACGCTAGTCTAACTCATGAATATTTTACAACTAAAATGGGTAAGAGGAGTTGAAATTAACAAATTATTACTAAAAGTAAAAACAAAGAATACTGATTTATCTTGAAATTACTGGTTTTACTACAAAATCTTCATATCTTTATAATTTGATCCGATGGTCTTTGCAATCATGCAGTCACGGTGATGGCTATATATTGGAACCTCCTATTCCATTCCACAAAATAAGGTCTTTAAAGGCACCATCATGCATGATTCACGTAAAGCGGTTAAATTAGGTGAGTTTTCATATGAAAAGAATTGACAAAAGGAAGAAAACAGCAGCGTTGAAGTTTAATTCCATTTTATGCATAGATGCAGACTGTATCAAAATGATTGGTACCCGTCAATTTTGATGTGTATTGAAAAGCCTAGCTGCCTCTTCCAAATCCAACATTGGATACTCTTGAAATATCCAGTATATATGTGCGTTGTTATACATTTGATATGCTTGTTTTCTGTAGACAAGGAGCAGTCTCCAGTAAACGGCTCTTTTCAGAGCCACCAAAACCTTTAAAATTAGCAGATAGTCGAGGTCTGCTTGTTCTCTGTTGACAAGGGGCAGTCTTCAGTGAACAGCTCTTTTCAGAGCCATCAGTATAGGCACGGGGCTGTCTACATATCTCATTCTTAGGTACTTTGTCCTGAAGAAGTCAGAGCTACTCCTGACGAAAGCTTGACAGTTCTAAACTTGTCCAACGGCGAACCCGCTAAAAACCCCACTAATTGTTAAGAATTCCCGTCGTAAAAGCATATCCCACAATTTGCCTAACCTTTTACCTTTGTTGACTTAAGTCGTGCTCGGTTTGGTCATTTTCATTGTATAACTTTGTTAGCGCAAAAATGCACAAATCGGATTTTCGACGATTTTTATATTTTCTGATTTAGCGAATTACTGATGGTGCCTTTAATTAAACGGATGATGTCACAGTGCAACAGGTGTACATTATATGATTAAGGTTTCATTTCATGATAACAATTTCATCAATTTCATACCGACACCGATATATCATTTAATTAACCGTATATAAAATATGCATAACCGTGTATATTGGCAAGCAAAATTAATATGCATATTTCATACTGTTTTTGTGCAAATTCTTATGTACCTATTTAACTACATTTACATATAATGCTGTTACACAAATATACAACTGAAGTATTAATACCAAAGCTACAAAAATACTCATAAAATGTATAAAGACTATTTAATGATTATTTATGAGAGTTCAACAGAAGAATTAATGCATTCAAAAAGGCCTAAATTGCGATTAAGGTGTTGTTTTATCAGTGCATTTGCATTATAATTTTCCATTGCATAACAAGTGTATCATTTCGTCACCATACTACGCTAATTGCCTACGTCATTTTTGTAATCATGAGGAAAAAATACGGTACAAAATATGGTTCCATCAGTTACGTAATCACCCTAATTATTTCGGATTATTACCTTTAATTTGCATCATTGTCATTTGTTCTTGTGAAAAGATTGGTGAATAAATATGTTTAAATGCATCATTGAACCGTATTTTGTACTTTGTTCTCAAAATTTCAAAACAATGACTTAGGCAATTAGCGTAGTAGGCTGACGATCTGGATTATTTTTCATAATTTTACAACGTACTACATACAGGCAGATGCGAGTTGTGCAGAAATCACACACATTTACATATAATGAATAATTTCATGCAAACCAACACTTGTCACTTGTTTTGTAATTATATCTTGTTTGTGCTACAGAAAAAAATGCCGTTTATAAAATGTCATGGTTATTTCTATAGAAAACAAATCTTATAATCTGTAATGGTCTGGTTTCTAAAACTACAAAATGCAGCCATAGCACCGTAAGCCGTAAAAAATCATAAATGATAACAACATCAATCAATGTGGACTTATCGTATAGGTAGGAATCAAAGAAGACAATAGAAATGTAAGCAAAATTTGTTCTTGTACTAAAAATTATCACATTTACACATTATACGCGACAATGTCCCCTTTGGCTATGCACTTTCGTGGAATTTCATACTAAATGGTAATCACATGTCGTTTATTATTAGCCCAGTATTTATAATACTTTATTCATAATGACATACAATGCCATTATAATAATACACTTGACTATTAGTATATGGCTATAGAAAAATGACACACGTAATAGCAAATATTGGAACAGTAAGACACATATTGAAAGGCCTTAATTAACATTTTCTGTAACCATGCATGCATTACCAATATTCATTAACAGTCAACAAATTAAAAATGCGCCAAATTTTGACTTGATTATTTTCAAGACCTAATTAAAAAGACTATTTTGCGTCTGACGTCAGGGCAATGGCGCGGCGTGATTGGTTGCTGTTTAGTCTGTTTGACAGGACGTCATACGCAAACTAGTTTTTTCAATTCGGTCTTTGATTACAATTTTCATCACATGATATATTATAGTTCAATTGCATGCATAAAATCAGTTATACCAATATTTAACATGTTAAACAAAGATCCCATATACCTGCATTCAAAACTATTGTTAAGGTTCAACATCAATAAAGAAACATATTCAGCATGTTGATGCAGTAGACATTTTCACATGCGTCTTGAGGTCTTGAAAAGTCAGTTTCGGGAGCCAGCCTTCAGACACTTCTATCCATGCAGTAAGCCTTATGTGTAGCCTGATGAGATGACACAGCAGAGACAAAGTCACGCCGACATGTCGTATGACGTCGACATGTCTTACATATTGAAATCAAAAATACAACACGACGGCAAAAGTATATTTATAGTCGACATACAATTTGCCAATGAGTGAGCTATAATCAAAATAGATTTGCTGTCATGTTGTATTTTTGATTTCAAGGTTTGGTCCAATGTGTAAGACATGTCGACGTCATACGCCATGCAAGTGATGTCTATATAGACATACATCTCATGTGAAGCAAGTTCAGAGACATGTCTTGATATTGTTGTGTCTTCTGTATATAGGGCTTATTAATGAAGGACATACATTATTTGAATAGTATCTCAAATTACCCCTTCAGCAAAACACCTGACTCACCATGCTCACTCTAAAAAATGTTTGCCCAACGTTGGTTAACATGTTAAGGAGATTACAGCCCAAAGTTGGCTAATGTTTTACCAAATGTTGGGTAATGTTTTACCCAATATTGGGTTTGGCTAAGGAATTTACACAACATTGGGCAAAACATTATCCAACATTGGGCAAAACATTACCCAAAACGGGTTGTAATCTCCTTAACCAACGTTGGGCAAACATTTCTGAGAATGCTCTATTAAAATACGGTTTACCTCTTTTTGAAAACATGTCTTATTGCATGCATTTTTACATAATTATAACTTTTCTAGAAAAGAAGTTGTTTGTTATTCTGTAACATCCCGACAGGAGTCAGTTTAGGCTTTGGTTTCACTACAGTTGGTGCACTACTATTAGACGAATTATTAGAACCAGTTTCTTGAGAGTCTGAAGCCGCAGATGCAGTGGATTCGTTCTCATCCTTCTCCGTCTGCTCAGCCATCTCCTCTAAGACACTCCTGACCTCAGGGTCTTCCAGTTCAGACTTGATGTCTATGTCAATATTCAAGGTGTCAGGATCGGAAAACTCTTGCATTCTTTTGGAGAACTCTTGGTTCTCTTCGTCAGTCGTATTGATCATTTGGCTTTTAGAAGGTGATGATGAGGTTGGTTTCTTGTCTCCTACATTCAACCATTTGTCTAGCCACTTGGTGACTTTATCCACATGGTTGGAGGTTTCTACAGGTGGAGCTTGAACTTTTGGCGGGACGGTAATTCTTGGGCTCAGATTATTGATACCATTAATGTCTAATTGTTTCAAGGTACCTCCTGACCCACTACTGCTGGACTTCTTTATGGTCTCACCAGCTGTTGAAGACCCCTGTCCAGGTCCAGCCCGGATCTTTTCTCTTAATTCTTGGCTTTTTGCGGCACGTTTCCAGGATTCGAACCCGACTTTGAAGGCCCGTACTAAATACACCACCATAGCTCGCGCCATTGCAGCATCGCGACAGTAGAAGGCGTGACATACAAATGGCCGAGCAGTGTCATAAGTTGATTTCCGTTCATCACGATTTTGGTTTAGACTAAAATTGGTGACAAACGAGAAGACATTTTTGTGGGATTTGTCCGCAGCCCCATAGGTCACATCGTATATGGGTATAAAAGTCTCACGTGGATTTGTTTCACTCATCTCTCGCACCATAATTCCTTTGCTCGTTATAGTCACACTAACTCTCTGTAATTCAGGTAATAATTTGGCCTTCTGAATTAATTCTTCAACAATTCCTTTTGTGCATTCTCGACCCATTTTAGCTCTAGCTGTGGAGCGTCCGATGTAGTACACATCAAAATGTGGCAGTTCGCTATTGAGTTCTAACTGGGCAGCTTTTCGGCCTCCCTTGAATAAAGACGCCATCTTATTGGAATTCAGTTGCAGGTGTCTGTGTATAAAAATAGATAAAATAAGGTATAAGTTTGTAACGGAAAATGTAATATCACAATATGCAAATTAATATATTAACTCCATAAACCGACGAGTGCTCAATATCACAAAGTGCTGTGGCTCTACTGATTAAAATTATTATTACTTCCGGAATTGTATTAAGTTTTATGAACCAAACTAAGATACTAAAATACATTAAATATAAATTAAAAACATCTCCGGGCTTCTACTTCATCCGTTAACATTATTAAAACCCTGACCTTATATGCGTACTTTGTATACCAGCATATTTTTAAAACCGCGATATCTGATATGGTATCACTATCATCAAGGGTCGACTATCTTCAGTAGACAGCAGCATTGTATAAAAAGCAAATGGTTTTTGAAACACACCCACGTCACACCCAGATAAAATGCTATTTCTGTCCGATGATTTGTATTTCTTTTGCAATTATTTGGATGATGAATCTTACTTAACGTTTACCACCCTACAGATTATATTCAAGCATTCAGAATTTCATCAAGGTGAGGACGGAATGATAAAAAGCACGGTTGAGGTTAATATCGTATTTTGCAGACAACCCACATTGGTGGACATAGTACACAGCGTGTACCATATTAATGCTGTCTTCAGTAGATAGCTTAAAAATTCGTTAAAATGCAATTTGTTGCTACTTTGATTTGATTACTACCAATCTAATGCAAAGTAGTTTGAACATAAACAGGTTATGCGGCCGCACGCCAAGCAATACCTGGTGCATTTGAAATGAAATCATAGACTTTTTTATGTGTGACAGGTAACATTTGATCATACGCAGGCGTTTTTTTAAATATATTTTAGAAATGACTCAATTTTGACAAGTGTTCTATTCGTATACAAAAACATGTTTATAATGTGTATAATAGGGTCTACTGTGCAATAGCGTATAAAACCCACACATTCTTAAAGAATGTATTAACAGTCACATCGGTAACAGTATACAAATGGAAGAATTCAGCTTGAAACAAATTTGAAATAACGAAAAGTGTGTATTAAACAAAATGGTACAGCTAGATTTATTCTGAAACACAATATGAATGATTGACCTTGGCTATGCTCATCATGAATTAACATAAGATGTGGATCAAAAGATGTGGTCAGCTTGTAGATGCTGTTTGTGATTATCAGCATAATGTAAGAAAAAAGCCTGATGACTCATGTCCGAATTGGCGTAATTTGCAACAAATGTATATGCATACACAGATTTAATAATGTATGGTAATGTATGCATGAAAGACATGCTGGTATAACATTATGACATCGAAGAAAATTTATTTTTCTTATAATGAACCAAATTTTGAAATTTAAGCATTTCGGTGATTTGGGTTACTATCTGAAATATTCAAACCTTATAAAAATCAAAGTGGACACAAACTAACGAATTATTTTTTATTTACGTGGAATATTTATAGGCAAGCGCAGCTGGTATAAACCGGAATTCATGAGGCCTTGCGAAAAGCCTCGGAATATAAAGCACGAGAAGCTAAAAGATCTTATAATATGATTTTCCTATTTTTGTGTAAGTTAGCTATATTTTGGGTCTTTATTTCGGTCAGTCATAGGAAAATTAGAATCAATACTGGGCGGCCTCCTCAAACTGCCACTTCATAGTCGGAATGTTGTAAAGAGATGAAAAGAAATCATTTGACCCAATTTTACTTAATTCAACAATTAATAGGTTGGCATTGAAAGAACATTGTGACTTGATATAAAAGGGGAAAGTGTTACATGTAGAAGATGGATGGGTGACAACAGAGAATAATGGCAGAGCGCTATGAAGATTGATGAGAGGCCTCCATTTTGTAGTGGAGTGAAGTATGCTAGATAAACATTCATCTGAATATCAATATTTAAGACATTCTTTGCTGATAATAACTATTTGTTTATATGACAACTAAACGGGCATATTAATTAAAAGCGTTTCATTCGAGTGGTTTAATGGAAAAACAGTGTAATGATGGGTAAGACGTTTGTACTTCATGTGACGTCACAGGTCGCTATATATTTACGTGACGCGATCACGCAAAATGAATATCTGCATGTATGGCATTTTGTTACATTAAGGTTATACGAGGTATTGTTGGTCGAAGCAGCCAAAAAAAAATCGATTTTCATTATCTGAATCAATATATTATTGAAAAATAACACTTTGGTGTTTTGCAAAGTTCATTCTACAAATCAAATACTTTGAAAACTTGCTTAATTTATTGTTGCTAATGAGTTATGTACGTTTTACAAAAGTGTTGTTGTTTCGGCCCTCTTTACAACATATCTCAAGAAGCACAGGACCTACAAAAATATATCTGTGATATTTTTATCTTCTACACGCTCGCTATGAATTGAGCAATGCAATTTTTGCTAAAACTCACTACCATTCGCAAGATGCTGTGAACTACATTTTTTTTGCTGCTTCGACCAACAATACATCGTATACCCTTAAGCCATTGGCAAATTTGGAGGACACAATTTGCAAAAATGTAGTTTAAACTAGACTTTAATTGATGGTTTTTATTTAGCTAAAATATCAAAAATTAATTACTTAAACAATAGGTCACTTAATTCTTTTGGTCATATCTCAAAGTCAATTTTAGATTACAAACATCTAATGGAGTTTTTGCCTGAAGGTTTATAAATATTATATAATGCACACACACAATGTGCCAATTTTGACAAGTAGACAAAGAAATGTGTAAACATAATCTATAGTTCATTTGAAACATAATATTGGTCTATTATATAATTAATATACTAATATATCATTTATTTCTTTCTTTCTTCTTTCTTTCTTTCGTTCTTTCGTTCTTTCGTTCTTTCGTTCTTTCTTTCTTTCTTTCGTTCGTTCGTTCGTTCGTTCTTTCGTTCGTTCGTTCTTTCGCTCTTTCTTTCTTTCTTTCTTTCTTTCTTTCTTTCTTTCTTTCTTTCTTTCTTTCTTTCTTTCTTTCTTTCTTTCTTTCTTTCTTTCTTTCTTTCGTTCTTTCTTTCTTTCGTTCTTTCTTTCTTTCTTTACCTCGTTTTGCTGCATATCATCTTTGAATTGTTTCAAATGTCGACACTATGTCACAAATACACAAGAGCATTAGTTTAGTCACATTCGTCTTTTTCTAATTAAGTGCATAAACAAATTCAA
Source organism: Amphiura filiformis (assembly GCF_039555335.1). Taxonomy (NCBI): domain Eukaryota; kingdom Metazoa; phylum Echinodermata; class Ophiuroidea; order Amphilepidida; family Amphiuridae; genus Amphiura; species Amphiura filiformis. The sequence goes on from NC_092628.1 coordinate 64,354,567, forward strand.
GGTTACTGCGTTCTCTTTGCCTTCAAAAGAAGCTAAAACATCCCATTGTATTATTTTATTATTTCTGACCGACTTATATAGTTATTGGATATTGGAACTGAATAGATTGGGACAATGTAACGATAGTGTAAAGTACCGTAAATCCTGGCGTATAAGCCGCTTATATAGCCAAGTCTTCAGCAGATGAAGAGATCAACAAATCTTGCAGTTTTTACCGTTTGCAGTGACTGCCTTAGGGTGTTATACAAAATTATTACAAAAAATTGACCATCTTCGAATTACTTCTGTGTAGTATTTTTGAAGGAAAGAGACCATGTCAGTTTTAGCACATTGTTAAATGTATGTGTTTTACATGAAATAATACACTTTCATTTTTAGAAACTAGCTACACACGTGACAATCTTGTTTTTGAAGAGGAAAAAGCTGTATTTAAATTGTGCCAAACATTACCTCGAACACGAATTGACCTAGCAAGTTCAATGTAACCCTGTGAGTCTTGTATTACGTAGGTATTTCTCTCTGTAATGTTTAGTGTTAGTGATGCATGAATGAGTAAATAATATTATGACTTGTTGATCAATGATCGGGTCAATTCTACCTATGTATTCGCCACTTGCACGGTTCCGCCATTATGCACTATGTGCGGGAGAGCCTCGAACTGGCAGCATACATGAATGGGAATTGAACCAGTCATATAACATTCTGTGTAAGGTTACGTAATTCTTCCTTTCATGTATGCTGCCAGTTCGAGGCTCTCCCGCATATAGTGCATAATGGCGGAACCGTGCAAGTGGCGAATACGAGTTCACGGGTAACATTTATATACAACGGATCAAAAGTCTGCAATTTTCAGATCGTTATTAAGAATGTCTTTTGATGCATTTATAACATGTATTAACCGTTTTCTGTGTACACGGGGTATAAAATTTTACATTTATAGTAATATGATTTCATGCATTGTCCAATTCATATTGAATCGATTGCGTTTGCATGTTTGAACTCCAACATAAACAAAAATAGTGACGTTGCAAGTTTGATTGCAAAAATGAGGATTCTATAACCGATATGAGTCACTAAAAGTGTTTTCATGGTTATTGGTCAACCCGGGCCTTTTTTTTTATAAATCCGACGTACTGTCAGAACCCGAACCTTATCCTAACCCTAATCCAAACCCTAAGTAACCAATCCCTAACCATACACCATAAAAGTTGAGTACGCGTTTGCTCAAAAAATATAATTATTATTATGATCATAGTCTTGATTATTATACAACCAAGTAACAAGACCAGCCACAAGTTATCTTAATATTGATATCATCCGCATCTAATTGAAAATAATTGACTTTCTTATCTGTATATCTGTTATGCTATATTGACTTACACCTGTAAGATGTTCAACAATCTAATTAGTCTTACAATGTAATTACCATGATCATCCATGCTTCCTTTCCTGTACGAAGAAATATCTATATTTATCAATAATTTCAAGGGTAGCGTCAAAGTCAATAATTACAGGTATACTGAAAACTGTAAAACGTCTTTCACACTTGTGCATATTTTCAACACAAAATTGTGTTCTGAGTACCTGATGGTGCTAAATTTGACTGACTCCCCGATCCCGTTTACGTATCATGGCTTCAAACACCAGACTGTCTCAAATATAAAGTGTAACAATTATTCATTAAGCAAATTACATTTTGGCAATTAATTATTGTTTTTCAACGCACGCAATTTTGTTTGACAAACCAACTCAAGAAGTGCGCAATCAATAAGAAACGTACTATAGAGTTTTATATATAATTGATGTATAATATCAAGAAATGACCATTTATTGTTCAAAACACATGTGCTGAAGATAGCATCAACAATGCTATCTACTGAAGATAGCATACCAATGGTGCTATCTCCTGAAGATAGCTTATCAATGGTGCTATCTACTGAAGATAGCATCCAGCGATGTTATCTACCGAAGGTAACATATCAATGGTGCTATCTACTGAAGATATTAGTTATCGATGCTATCTACTGAAGATAGCATGTCAACGATGTTATCTACTGAAGATAGGCTGTCAACGATGCTATCTACTGAAGATAGCATATCAACGGGTGCTATCTACTGGAGATAGCATGTCTGACGATGCTATCTACTGAAGGTAACATATCAATGGTGCTATCTACTGAAGATAGTAGTTAGCGATACTGAAGATAGCATGTCAATGGTGCTATCTACATCTACAGGAGATAGCATGTCAACGATGCTATCTACTGATATAGCAAGTCAATGATATTATCTATTGAAGATAGCATAGGGCCTATCAATTTTGCTATCTACTGAAGATAGCATATTAATTGTGCTATCTACTGAAGATAACATGTCAACGATGCTATCTACTGGAGATAGCATGTCAATGGTGCTATCTACTGAAGATAGCATTTCAATGATGTTATCTACTGAAGATAACATGTCAACTGCTGGAGATAGCTTATATCAATGGTGATATCTACTGAAGATAGCATGTCAACGTTACTATCTACTGAAGATAGCATGTAAACTATGCTATCTACTGATGATAGCATGCCAATGATGCTATCAACTGAAGGTGGCATGCCAATGTTACTGTCGTGTTTTTGTGTGCATAATTATTATAATCAACATTATCCTGTCAGTTTCACTTCAGTTGATTCACTAATTTATTTAGAACAACATGTTCATCAATCATAGTATAAGATGTAAATACGACGCAATGGCATTGAACAAATTAAGCTGTCAGACTGACTGTATGCACTTAATTCAGAAGAGTTGATTATTATATTATATTAATTTCTATATCGTGGATTTGTTATTTTATGCACATGCTACAGTTTTTCACATTATGATTATTTGGGATATTGTTTATCTAATACCAATCGTTAATATAATATGTTTCATGGCCAATTAAACTAATTTTGTCCCCGACCAATGAGCAGTAGTATAACCATGATAACCAGCCATTTTTATCAAATAATTTGCAGCTCTTTTCAGGTATTTCCTGACATTTCAAACATGCCCCATTTCAAGCACACGCTGTGTTTAACGAGCAATTACCATTCTTTCTCAAAACCTTCATGGCAAACTTTATTATCCCCAAATTGATTGTACTTTATTTTAGCAGCGAAGTAAACAAATATCAAGGTTTTACCAATTTGAATTATATGACTCAATGGCGCGATGGCGGTGATATATTTAAGTTGACCCTGCAAAGAACTAGGCCTAATTTTACTCAAATAAAACAGATTTACTCACAATTTACGAAAATACTTCTTCACAACTAAACCGTGGGAATTTGTCAGGATTTAAGAGTATTTGGTTACGGCTCAGTAATATTCTATATATTATATTTCTTTTAACATGGACACTCGGGGCACTATAATGAACTTTCTTTCTTTTTTTTTTCTTGTTCTTTTTATTATAGAATTATTTCCTCCAAGTTCTTTTTTGTTGTAGATATTTTTTTTTCGTAATGCTCCGCTGCTTGATATTGATAACAATGATAGATCAACTGATATGCTATTGAAAGTAGCCTAAAACTGAAGATGTGTAAGGCTTGGTATCTCATGTGAAAACATAGTTGTCGTATGCCAAGTATTTTAACCACGTTAACACTATGTTACTATTAAAACAAAAGTTCCGCATGTTCACATTGATTAAAGATTCACGTTTAAATACGTCCCTATAGCGAAGTTCACCAACGCACTGCACCATGGATGCACGAGAGGAATCAGGGGTGGGGGGGTGGGGGGTGGGGGGGGGGGGGGGGGGGGGGGGGTGGGGGGGGGGGGGGTGGGGGTGTTGGGGTGGGCGTGTAGGGTGTTGGGGTGTGTATGTAGGTGCAGGGTGTGCACATTGCCAAACATATTAGCAAAGTAAACCAAAATATCATTTTAATTTTTTAGGGATTCTGTTTTTTTTCTTCTTCATTATTTCATGCATAACTTTTTTGTACAAATATTTCAGAATTTAAAGGCCGAACGCTACACATGTAATATGTTGTTTTTCTTAACAAACCGCGCACGTTCACGCGTTTTGTACATTATTTCATTTATATCACACTCGGTGTAAAAGGTGTTTGAGATGCACTTGGAATGAAACAAATGAGGGAAATGTAAATCAACAACATACAATGTTCAATTTTAGATCATGTCCTTCCTAAAATTATTATCTCAGTCGGAGTTATGTTTTTAGCAGCCCTTGGAAGTCTTTCTTAGCTGCATAGGCAAGAGTTTGTCTATTTTGTACACGGAACTTTAATTTCAATTTATTTTAAAATGATAATTCTTTGTAAAAATAGACAAACTTTTGCCTTCCAAGGCATCCAAGGACTGTTAAAAACCTTAACTGAGAAATAATTTGTCTGCCACGCCCCTCCCTTTCAATTTATGTTTTTGGCTCTTGTGCATCCAATCTCCATTGTGTTCTTGTCGTATTTACATGAACCATGTAAAAATGACGAAATGTAACCATATGCCAAATCCACGAACATAAATTAGGTGGGGTTAGAAACAATGGAGACAGAATCAATCAATATATCGATTAATTATGATTTAATTGATAATGAGATACAATACAAATCTCGGTCAATCAATGCATTACAATCCGGTGTGTCACAGCTCACATGCAATGTATTGTTATATCAAACCAAATATTTAATTTATACGACGGACGACAGAAGGCCAAAGGCTAGTTAATTGAAGCTATTTACATAATATTATGAGATATTCTTGAAGATAAAAGATGACATGGCACAAATATTATGTTAATATATATTCCATATACCCTTAAAACGATGCGTTATATTATTTACACTCGGCTTATATCTGAAAACTAGATCTCTTCAGTATCATTGCTGTTCAAAAGTATACTTATTCCGTTATTGCAACATGAGGAAACGGGACCTCTGATAAATATATAAATTTGCAATAAAATATAATCTATGTATTATGTCTTTTTTATTTAGTTTTTTTGTTCATTCTTTTTTATTCAGTTTTAATGATGTATTCATTACATTCTAGTTGTATGTAATGCAGGCATGCAAGTCATATTAAATGCTCCTACTTCTTGCATGCTCATTGCAATCAAAATGAGACTGAGACCCGCCCACTGAATTAAATGAATTCGTTCTCGATTTTATCATGACTTTTCTTTTTCATCTCCGTTTTTTTTATTAACCATATTATGAGGAAGTCACCAACTTCTATAATTTCGAGCAAATCTTTGCATGACAAGATATGACAAGAAAAAACAAGCCAATACTCTGCTCATTTTTATGTATTTGTCAATTGATATTATATTTCAGTTATAAAAAGAGTGATTTGCTTTTCAATGTGTAAATTTTACTCGTGTTTTACCATGTTTTATGGATGGCGGAAACCTTCAAAATACGCCTAAGAATACGCCTAACCTTAGACGTCTAAGATGCAAACTTAGACGTCTAAGATGCATTCTTAGGCGTCTAAGATGCAATCTTAGGCATCTAAGAAATTCGCGGTAGACTTAAATCAACGAATCACAGGACCAGAAATCCCAAACAACCAATCATCTTAGGCGTATTCAATTATTGACCAATAAAATCTTAGACGCCTAAGATTTTACACGCCTAAGAATTCTTACACGTCTAAGATTGATATTTTAGTGATGGACGGTATTACCAATGTGATTTTCTCTGAGAACTTGCAGCAAAATTGATTAATTGGTTTGATTTTATTTTCGTTGGTTTGGTGTGCTGTTTTGGTGTGGCTAGTAGTAGTCAGGTATTAATGTTGATGAGCATGATGACGGCGACGACGACGACGACGATGATGATATGATGATGATGATGATTATGATGATGATGAAAACTAATACACAAACAACAAAGAGGAACAAACATGCCTAGCATATATTTATATACCTCCATGATTCTATTTTTAACATAGAAAATTTGACCTCTTGTCTTCTTGCACTTTGCAGACTGAAATTATGCATATCTGATCTCTTCAATTATAAAAGACGATTTGGCCTTGGCCGGGGGCCTTGGTGAAAATATGTCACACGCTGTTCGAATTATAAAGACATAGTTGGTTGACCTTATAATGTGTATGCAGTAATAACTTGACCTCTGAACATATTGGATATAAACGCATCATACCCTACACCGTCAGGTTAACTTTCTTGTTGAATGGAGGTATCGAGGTCTCTTAACTGTGTATTTTGGCTCAGTCATAGCATACGTGTTAAGAAAAAACATACATGAAAAGTGAGCAGGGTGACAGACACGTGCTCTTTGTTTAAACATTACAAGTAACATGAGTGGCAAACATTAATGTTTCATATTGCTACAACCCCTCCCCCAATCAATGTTGGAGCCAATACTAGTCCGTTCCTATCTCAGTATCAAAACAACATTGGGTGGGTGCGGGGGGGGGTGAAAATTTCATACTAAATTTAATCCCTCATCACTGCCATCATCATCACCACCACGACTTTAATAATCATCTGACATCATTTGTATTATCCATCATCATCATCATCATCATCATCATCATCATCATCATCATCATCATCATCATCATCATCATCATCATCATCATCAACAACAACAAGAACAACAACAACAACAACAACAACAACAGCAACAACAACACCATCATCATCATCATCATTATCATCTTCATTTACACTATAGCCACACAAATAGAAATCTTACATTAACTGCAAGTCATCAGAAAAACAAAATATTTAAAACAAATTAAAGTTTTATCAGTCTGCAACAACAACATCAACTGCTAGATTATGTTCAAATGAAAAAAAGCCTATTATGTAAAAATACATTGTTCCGCCTGAGTTGTCAAAAAGTGGCTGAAAAGAACAAAACAATGGGCCATTGTGCCGAAAGGTGGGAGAACATGTACCCTATCCCCCTCCCACCCCAACACCCCTTTCTCTTTGGGATTGACGCGGGTGGCTATGGAGAGAAAAGGAGTTTATTAAAAACACACCACCCAGCCATTGTTCGAAATATTCTCTAACGCACAGCGTCCGTTGTACGTTTTGATACCGTCCATCACTAGTCACGGTCAAATGGTCAATCTTAGACGTGTAAGAATTCTTAGGCGTGTAAAATCTTAGGCGTCTAAGATTTCATTGGTCAATAATTGGATACGCCTAAGATGATTGGTTGTTTGGGATTTCTAGTCCTGTGATTCGTTGATTTAAGTCTACCGCAAATTTCTTAGACGCCTAAGATTACATCTTAGACGCCTAAGAATGCATCTTAGACGTCTAAGATTGCATCTTAGACGTCTAAGGTTAGGCGTATTCTTAGGCGTATTCTTAGGCGTATTTTGAAGGTTTCCGCCATCCATAATGTTTACGACATTTCGAGGACATTGAGATCGGCGTGCAGAAGGATAAGGCCAATGAAAGTTAATTCCGAGTTTATCGTCCCCTTTTTTTCCCAGGTTGGTGAGGTGACTTTTTCATTTTTCATTATTCATTATTTCAACAGATTTCATTATTGACCTAAAATGCGTGTTGATTTAAAGCCACACTCATACATGTTATTTATAAACATGTTTTTATATTGGTAGGGACTAGAAAAGTTAGAAAAGGGCCTCGTTTTGCTTCCAAGTTATGAATTTATGTGTTTCCAATTGCTAAAACTGGTGAAAACACTGATACTTTGAAAATAATGAATTATTTTGGCATTTTTGAAAATTTGACGCGGGTGTTTTTGGTTACCAAAAAGTGATGCGGGCGGGGGACGATAAACTGGGAATCGACTTTCACTCGCCTAAAGTCTACACGTCGTATATTTATAGCAAATAATTTGACGCATCGCGGTAATGTATTTGTGAATGAGGAGCGCTATAGATCGTGATTTCATTCATAAAATCTTGAAAGGCTAGACAACCATGGAATCAATTACATCCATGTCTGATTTTGTGGGTAATAATGCAAAAACAATGTTATATAAATATAATGTGAAAAATGCTATATCGAGAGAATTATATTATATTATATTATATTATATTATATTATATTATATCATATTATATTATATTATTATAAATCATTTCATTCATATCATTTCAAAAATGAATTATCAAAACATATACGATAGGTGAAATTAATTTTCATAAATGGACAGGAAAATATATTCAGCTTTGTTCATGCATATAATATAAATGAGAACATTGTGCCGATTTAATCAGTCGAGTCGTTCCCTCACACCAATGACTTGACGCAATTCACACACGAGGGAATTCATAATTGCTTTCTCTATTTTTGTATATTTAGGTCAAATAAATGATAGATCTAGTCTTTCAAGAGATAGCCATATTGGTTGAGCAGACCGGTGAACAATGTCATCCGTTATTGATTCAATTGCAATATGATGAAATCCAGTGTGTAAACACAGTAAATCAACGCCCATCTCACTGATTATCATAGCAAATCATGCAATCTGAACCGAATGGAGTGATGTGATTTGAATGATGACACATGGGAATCTATGATAAAACAACGCCCCTGTGTCTAAAAACACCTCATAATTATTGATATTATTTTTTTCATTAGGCCACCCCAAGCTATGATTTCTACGCAAAATTTCTGAATCAGACCAAAAAACTCTTTTGCGATTGAACATAAAAATTAATTTACCAATTAATTAACATTATTATATATATATAATTATATGTATGCATGCTTAATCAAACTTTAAAAATACATACACAAATATAATTCTCAAACCTTCCAATTACGATATAACTCATAATTATTGATATTATTTTTTATTAGGTCATCTAAGTTATGCAAAATTTGTGAATCAGACCATGCAGATCTATTCATTATTTAAGATCTCTGATTTAATATTAGCTCTTCGTGATATCTGCTCTTAAAATTTAAATCTACAAACTAATTCTAAATAACATCACTAGGATGTATCGACATGATCGAAGTAAAAATGTTTAAGCAAACAGCAGCAGCAACAATAACAGCAACAACAACAACGACAACAGCAGCAGCAGCAGCAACAACAACAACAACAACAGCAACAACAACAACAACAGCAACAAGAACAACAACAGTAGCAACAACAACCTACAGAACATAATTCTCAAACCCTTTATATTTTTTTTTCGTTTTTTCAAAGTTACAAAATGAACAGGTGGATCCGGTAAGGTGGATGGTATATAATTGTCGTCAGATATATATAACCCGAGTTCATGAACCTTCTTGAATCACTGACATTCAATAGACCAGTGTTAAAGTTTCAAATGACTTCTCATGCACAAAACTCAACCTTGAAAGTTTTTGACAAAAGAATATTTATTTTGATTTACAAAAATACGTATAGTTCGTGTTCGCGTGACAATAATAGGGGTAGTCCTAACTATTACAAAATTATATAACTCTGTTCAATATATGTAAGTTCTTATTATTAAAAAGAAACACCATTTTTTAGGTTGCATAGTGTTTATATCAACAAATATTTCACATGTTTTCCCGATTACATTAACAGGTACTTACCAAATTTGGTAGGTATAGTTTTGATATATTGCTATCTACGGAAGACAACATTTGTCCTGTTGAAACAGTTGAGTTTTCCCATACACGGCTGCATAGTGACATTCGGTGGTCTTGTAGAGTGATGTTTGAATTATTTGGCTAAAAATCAGCCAGTGTTTTCAGACCAATTATAAGCTTGCTTAACCAATATATTCTAGTGGCATGTTTTACTTATCCCCACCATTCCCAACGACCATTACACGCCGACTATACTCTCACATATTCCCAATAACTCACATGTAGTTGTCATGACGAGTCGCTCAACTGATCTGTGTAAAAATGAAGTGAATGGTGGTGGCGCATTACAGATACAAATATTGGCCCAGCACGGTTTGAGTACAATGTGTATGCAGATATTTCAAAATGAATGGCAGGATCAAGTCAATTGATAAATAACTGTTTACCAGAACACTGAAAAACAAAAATGTTTAGTCGGTACATACAAAGATAACAATCTTCAGCTGTTTAACTCTATATGTATAAGTAATAATTCTTCTCTAGCAGTACAAAATCCAAGATTTCAGCACCTTCGCAGAGTTTGTGTGCGGTTTTGCATTCTGATTAACATTAATAGTGGGCCTATCGTTTTAATAATATCAGTAAACTAGCCGTGTCCTTTCATCAAACTACAGGTAAAAAAAATACAATTAAATTAAATATATTTAAAATGAACCCTCTTCTAAATAACACCATCCAACCAATTTCTTTTCTGATTAACATTGTATAAAACATTTTTAAACATAATCGTTAACTTAATTACTGAGCCAGGTGTGTACTTTCATCAAGCTGTATCTAAGTAAAAATAATGACAAGTCAATTAAATGGATTTACATTTCAAATGAAAACCTACCCATTTAAATAACTCCCACCAATATGATTATCATTTTGTAAAACATAATAGAATTAACTTGACATTAGTGAACCAGGTGTGTACTTTCATCGAGCTGTATATAGCTAGGTTAAAAAAATAAAACAAAAACAAAAATCGAGTCAGATACACTTTCAAGTCTGCGTTCTCAAAGTTAGACAAGATCCTAAAAAACAGTGCCCTCGGTATGGAGACCAGAATTCGGGTACTCAACTGCTATGTCATCCCTGTATTAATGTATGGAAGTGAAGCATGGTCAATAACAACAGACATTAAAAGAAGATTGGAGAGCTGCGAGATGTGGTTCCTTAGAAGAATGATGAAGATCCCGTGGACTGATAAAGTGTCTAATGACGATGTCCTAAGAAGAGCAAATGTGAACAGGAAGCTGTTACGTGAAATCAGAGTTAAGCAGCTCAAATTCCTTGGTCATATCCTCAGAAAGGATGGTTTCGAGAACCTAGTATTGACAGGAAGAATAGAAGGAACAAGGAGCAGAGGCAGGAAGAGAGTGATGTGGTTATCAAATCTGAAAGACTGGCTAAAAGAAAGGGGAGCTGAACATAAAGCGACAGAGCTTCTGGAGATGGCTTATAACAGAGAATTGTGGCATGACATGATCGCCAACGTCTTAGGATATGGCACCTAGAGAGAGAGAGAGAGAGAGAGAGAGACACTTTCAAAGTCTACATATTTTATGTAGCTAGGCTATTTAGTTTTGGCAGTTTAACCCACCCAAAATTATGTGTTACAATTAAAACTTAAGACAAACGAGTTAACAAATGTCGGCGTAAACTCCAGATAAAAAAATTGGAGAATACACCGACATAGGAATCGAACCCGTGACTTTCCGCGCAGCTAAGACAGTAGGGTATAATAACAACATATGCACAATCATGCAGCATGGAACAGGATATCAACAAATGATGCTTTATCACCACGAAGAGAGCATGTAAATGCTATCTACTGAAGATAGCATGCAGGCTAAATGCTATCTACTGAAGATAGCATGTAAATACCATCTACTGAAGAGAACATGTAAATGCTATCTACTGAAGATAGCATGTAAATACCATCTACTGAAGAGGGCATAAATGCTATCTACTGAAGATAACATGTAAATACCATCTACTGAAGAGAGCATGTAAATGCTATCTACTGAAGATAGCATGTAATACCTGAAGAAAGTGTGAAGAAGGCATAAATGTTATCTACTGAAGATAACATACACATCTATATATATAGCATGCAAATACCATCTGCAGAGGATAACATGCAAAACTGTTTGGGTAGACATTACAGTCAGCGATGATGAGACATTGCTCTGTGCTTCCTCCTATAATATATACTTATCGCGGATTAATGGCTGTTGTTTTGGTTATGTTTGATACTTGTCTTTCTTGTGAGTTATGTTCTAGCTGGTCCCTGTCCTTTTACTGTTGGCTATAGGAGTAGTTTTATTCAGAAGTTCCAGCCATGAATACTATGCATCATCTGTTTTCTTGTTATTAACACCGACATAGGAATCGAACCCGAGACCTTCCGTGCAGCTAAGACAATAGGGTATACAACATATATGCTCAGCATATTGCACAACAGACACTGGAACAGGAGATCAACAAATGATGCTTAATCACCACTGTAGGAATATATGTCAAACAAACAAACAAACAAACAAACAAACAAACGCATTGGGGATCAGTGTAATGATACATAAGGAAACTGAATAGGCGTAAAAAGAGAAAGGGACATTTGCCAGGAAAGGGTTTGGCGCATTGACAAATACGGTACCAGCTCATTCCAGTTGGTTGATATATTGTAGAATGTCCCCGTGGCGACCGCCAGTCCTCATATCAACGAAAAATATATTACACCACTAGTCACTAGTTTAGATTTTTAAAAATGTATCACCAAATTGAGTGATTAAAATCTCAGAAACTGGAGGTGAACACACCCCTCGCGCCCCCAACACCCCACCCAAGAACCAACATGTAGTCTACTTGGGTATTGAGGCAAAAGTACATGTATAACTAAAACATTCCATTTGCCGCCAACGTGCAGTGTCTTTTCCCCTAAAATAGCCTGCCCAATGTGAAAATAATCAAACGCTGAATCTTGATGTACGTGTTGGAAATTTCGTGTAGTAATTCTTTCGACCAAAATAAAAGGGAATATGAGCATGCGAATGCGATCTATTTATCTACTACTTATTGATATGACGTAAGTGCAAATGCCATTTTCTGAAGATAGCATGTAAATGTTATCTACTGAATATTGAATCTGCTGAAAATATCATGTCAATGCCATCTACTCAAGAAATCATATAAATGTTATTGCCTGAAGATAGCAAACAAATGCCATCTACTGGAGAAAGCATGTAAATGCCATCTACTGAAGATAGCATGTAAATGCCATCTACTGAAAATGCTATCTGCTGAAGATAGCATATAGGATAAATGCTATCTACAGAAGAAAGCATGTAAATACCATCTACTGAAGATAGCATGTAGGCCTAAATGCTATCTACTGAAGATAGCATGTAAATGCTATCTACTGAAAATAGCATGTAGGCTAAATGCTATCTACTGAAGATAGCATATAAATACCATCTACTGAAGAGAGCATGGAAATGCTATCTACTGAAGATAGCATGTAGGCTAAATGCTATCTACTGAAGATAGCATGTAAATACCATCTATTGAAGAGAGCATGCTATCTACTGAAGATAGCATGTAGGCTAAATGCTATCTACTGAAGAAAGCATGTAAATACCATCTACTGAAGAGAGCATATAAATGCTATCTACTGAAGATAGCATGTAATACCATCTATTGAAGAGGGCATAAATGTTATCTACTGAAGATAACATACACATCATACACATCTACGTATATAGCATGCAAATACCATCTACAGAGGATAACATGCAAAACTGTTTGGGTAGACATTACAGTCAGCGACCTAAGATGAGACATTGTTCTGTGCTTCCTCCTATAATAAATACTTCATCGCGGTATTAATGGCTGTTGTTTTGGTTATGTTTGATACCTGTATTTCTAGTTATTTATGTTCTAGCTGGGCCCTGTCCTTTTACTGTTGGCTATATAGGACTAGTTTTATTCTGAGGTTCCCTGCCATGAATACCATGCAGCATCTGTTTTATTAATATCCTGCATGCATGCATGGATGAAATACAGCAGTGATTCCTTTCATATTGGGCCTAGAACCTCTATTATGGTACATGTACATAGCGGATGAGTCTAAAAAGAATGGCAAGGAATGAGCAGAATGAGGTACTTTGCATCCGAAAATAATGGTCCGTAATTCTCAGGTAGTAATAGATGAAAGCAGAAGTGGATCTATAGTTGGTGTGGAAAGACCCTAATCCCTCATACACCTATCGGTGGGCTTTGTGAGTCATCGCCAGAGTTTGAATGCGATCTACTGAAGGTAGCATTCAAGAGCTATCTACAAATTATAGCATATGAATACTATCAACGGAAGATAGCATGCAAATTTTATCTACTGATGATTGCATGAAAAATGGTATCTGAAGATAGCATTGAAATACGTAAAACAAGTTAAATTCTATAAGATGATATCTACTGTATGCCGAAGATAGCATGTAAATGATATCTATTGAGATTCTATCTACTGACAACAAATGCTATCTACTTAAGATAGCATGAAATGTTATTTCAAATCATATGTCTACTAAACCTAGCATTTGAATACTATCCACTGAGACGCTGTCTGCTGAAAATACCGTACTGAAGATAGTATTTTATGCATTTAATGTCATATACTGAAGATATATAGCTTACTGAAGATAGCAAGTATATGCCACTTGCTAAAGAAAGCATGTAAATGCTATCTACTGAAGATAAAATAACATGCAAATGTTACTGACGATATGGCGTAAATGCTATCTACTGAGGAGGATAATGTACAAATGTCATCACCGAAGATAGCATGTAAAATATTATATATCTGCAGAAAGCATGCAATGCTATCTACTGAAAAAAGTATGCAAATGCTATCTGCTGAAAATAGTATGAAATTTTTATCTACTAAAGATAGCTGTCAAATACTATTTCCTGACTAAAGATGATTTGAAAATGACATCCAATGAAGAAAGCATGCAAATATTATCTACTGAAGAGAGCACTTATACTAAAGATACCATCAAAATGATATCTATAGCATATAATTGCTATCTACTGAAGATAGCATGTATTTAGCATCTATACTGAAGATAGCAAACAAATCTAGATAGCATACAAATGCTATCTACTGAAGATAACATTTAAATGCTATCTACAGAAGATTGCGTAGACAGTACAATCAGCGACGCATGGTGCTGTTCATCCTTCTTCTGTATGGATACGATAGTGTCGTAGTGTTCTGTTGTTAAAATTAGGTTAACGCCCGTCCTGTCCTTCAAAAGCTCTTGTGAATATGTCCCAGCTGTACATTGTCCTTCAACTGTTGGAGAACAGAATAGTATAGCCTACATGGTATGATCATCAGGTGCTGTTTTTCGGGTAGTGATAGTTAAGTTCAGAGCCCTCCTGCCATGAATACCATCGTCTGCTGTTTTCTGGAATATCCTGAGGTGAAGGACAGTTATTTCTTTCATATAGAACCAACATCCTATGGTGTAAATAGCCGATACTGGGCAAAGAGCATAATTTGGGGTGTGGGATGTGGGGGGGGGTGAAGCGGATGAGTTTAAAAAGATTGGCCAACGATGATCACAATAGCAGGTACAGAGGCGTTTAATGTATGGAATAGAAGTGGGTCTATGGGTGTGGAATAACTATCCAGCCATTGGGCCTTGTCAATCATCATGAGAGTGCGAATGCTATCTACTGAAGATAGCGTGCAGATACTATCTACTGTAGATAGCATGCAAATGCTGACCGACGATAGCATTCAAAATGTTCTCTATCAAAGATAATGTTGTAAATACTATATCGACTGATATGCTGTCTAACGAAGATAGCATATAAATGCTCGACGAGGGATTGGCGAAACGGTTTGGTCTGGGCACCCAATAAGCTTTATTGTGTACATTTAAAAGTTATCTGTATATTATTGAAAAGGAATAACCAAGATTATGGTATGTATACCCCGCAGTAAATTAGGGGGGGGGGGCAAAGATTTGTTGACAGGCAAAAAGTGTATTTGTCAGATCATAAGGGGTGGGTTGGGGCGTGGCACCTGGTATTTTGGGCCACCGTTTCGATATTACGCCATGAAAAGTTAGGAAAAGATTCAAATATGCAAAATTTAAGCAACACTGAATTTTGCCCAATAATTCAGATTGTGTCTTTGGATTGTTTATTTGTTTGTTTTGTTGTTGTTGTTGTGTTTGTAAGTGTTAACAAATGAAAGTCAGCTGACGAACACGGTTGAGCTTTTGCATGTTTACCAGCTGTCCTGTGGAAAAGGATAATAAGGCTTATACTTTTAAGTATATATATGACTTATCCCTTCACCATGTTTAAAAAGGTTTTAGACTGCATAACATTATTATTACATGTATAAATGTAAACAAAACTAAGGACGAATGCGTAAATTGTTGTATGACCTCTACTGAAGGAGAAAGTGGACTTACTTGCAAATAGTAGTACACGCGTGATGCTCTCGATGTTCATTAACAACGCATACTATAATAAACGTGATTTGTATAGAATTCAGATATTAAGCGCTTCATTTTCCCGCCTTTTCTCGAACTTAAATAATACTGGATTGATCTAACCGCGCACCTGCGAACAATATATTTTATTTGCTAGCTGTACATCCAATCACAGTTCTTCCAAACCCACACAACACAATTATGTTTTACTGAGTGTAATCCCTGAAGCGCGCCTTGTTCTGACGTTCAGATAAGTGTGATGCTACGTTTTTGTATTACACAGTTCTATGTAAAACAGAACAAAAATACAAAACCCCAATAATTTGGAGTTCATAATAATTACTAGTAGTAGTATTTAGGATGTCACTACATCATTTATCAACCACCATTAAGGGGGTACTACACCCCTGTGGTAAATTTGTGACTATTTTTGCATTTTTCTCAAAAAATAATTACACACTGGTAACAAAAGTTATGTATATTATTGGGGCAAGGAATGCAATTACTACACTGAAATTTCAGTGACTCAAGACAAGCGGTTCAGTATATGATAGGAAACGAGGTACATCCTAGCGGTACCTTATTTCTGATCATAAATAACAAACCGCTTGTCTTGGGTCACTGAAATTCCAGTGTAGTAATTGATTCCTTGCCCCTATAATATACATAACTTTTGTTACCACTGTGTTATTAGTTTTGAGAAAAATGCAAAAATAGACACAAATTTATTGAGGGGTGTAGTACCCCCTTAAAACAAACAAAGGGGTCGGTTTGTTAATTTACATGCATATCCTTGGATATTCCTTTATAATGCATTACACAGAACAACGAGTGTTGGTATTTGGTATTATTGCATTCACCTCAATGGCGTTTTCTTTACACATTATATGCCAATATTTACTTGTCTATGTTGTAATCTGAAAAGCAATGTTACCAAAAGCACGAATTCGTTTTTACTTGTCTCCGGGACTTGTCTCCACACAGTTAGTGTGGAATACATATATACCAAGCATAAAGAAGTAGGCCTACAGGGGAAATCAAGAAACGGGAATGAACAATTACGGAATGAACAATTACGACAAACAAAGAATGAAATAAATCACAGGTGAAAACAAAATACTAAAAAAACCCCTATAACTATAACACACACGGTGAAAGGAATACTGTGCAATTTTCCTTAGAAAAACTTTATTCTCTATAATTATACAGGATTATATACTCAATAGCACATTTTTGTGTGGTTATGGTTATTCTTTAAACACACAATAAAATAATTATATAAGATGTATACATTAATGATTAAGAACATACATGTACGTACATATTTCGCATCCACAATTGGCTTGCACACATTAATAGGTCAAAGTTGACCCAACATTAAAAAGAGACATATAAAATAGCAAAAAGAAACGAATTTCATTCAAAGCTCTTATAAGGGGGTACTACACCCCTGCCCAATTTTGTGCCTATTTTTGCATTTTTTTCAAAAATTATAGCGCATTGGTGACAAGTAAGATATGTATATTTTAGGGGCAAGGACTACAGCTACTGCACTGGAAATTTTATTTCAATACAGACGACAGTTGTGGGGTTACAGTCAAAAATGAGGGAAAACCAATATTTTGATCAATAAATCAATAACTATTTGCCTTGAGTTGCTGAATTTTTAGTGCAGTAGTTGTAGTCCTTGCCCCTATAATATACATATCTTACTTGTCATCAATGCGCTATAATTTTTGATTAAAATGCAAAAATAGGCACAAAATTGGCTAGGGGTGTAGTACCCCTTAAAGGTAATTCCGTTTTTAAAGTTGCAAATCTTTTAAAAACTAGATTGTCTCAGCAGCAGGGGACATTAGGCTGTCATGTGCATCTAGGTGTAGAGGCTTATCCTCTTATTCCCACTTGAGCATTCTCAAGTACACTTAAAGTGTTTTGGTCTCCTGGTCAAGTCAGTTTTAATTTAGGGGTTGTTGTTATGTTGTTATAGCAACAAGCTCAGTTTTTCTGTCCAGTCAGCTGTCACTTTAGTGGTGTGCAGCCATTCAGGTCTCCCGTCTTATTTTTTAATTCCTTTGTTATGTCCATAGTTCTCCTAGTGATGCACTTGCAATTGTTCCTTCGATCTTGATGGACCAAAAATCCCACCCACCCTCCCAAAAGCTGGAAGGGTGATTCAGTAACTAAATATGGTTAAAGATACTCCAATAAAATGGTATGTCCAAATATGCTGCTTTATGCTTAAAAGAGGCTTTGTATGGAATTTCTTGAAATCTTGAAGAATATCATTAGTAGATTGTCTCCACTTTCTACTGCGTTTTATAGAAGGGGAATGAATGCTTTGTATGGAGTTTCTTCAAAACCTGAAGAATCTCGTCTGTAGATTGTCTCCACTTTCTACTGCGTTTTATGGTGTTTGAATGTGTTACGGAGTTTCTTCGAAACCTGAAGAATCTCGTCTGTAGATTGTCTCCACTTTCTACTGCGTTTTATGGTGTTTGAATGTGTTATGGAGTTTCTTCAAAACCTGAAGAATCTCGTCGGTAGATTGTCTCCACTTTCTACTGCGTTTTATGGTGCTTGGATGTGTTACGGATTTTCTTCAAAACCTGAAGAATCTCGTCTGTAGATTGTCTCCACTTTCTACTGCGTTTTATGGTGTTTGAATGTGTTACGGAGTTTCTTCGAAACCTGAAGAATCTCGTCAGTAGATTGTCTCCACTTTCTACTGCGTTTAATGGTGCCTGGATGTGTTAAGGATTTTCTTCAAAACCTGAAGAATCTCGTCTGTAGATTGTCTCCACTTTCTACTGCGTTTTATGGTGTTTGAATGTGTTACGGAGTTTCTTCGAAACCTGAAGAATCTCGTCTGTAGATTGTCTCCACTTTCTACTGCGTTTTATGGTGTTTGAATGTGTTATGGAGTTTCTTCAAAACCTGAAGAATCTCGTCGGTAGATTGTCTCCACTTTCTACTGCGTTTTATGGTGCTTGGATGTGTTAAGGATTTTCTTCAAAACCTGAAGAATCTCGTCTGTAGATTGTCTCCACTTTCTACTGCGTTTTATGGTGTTTGAATGTGTTACGGAGTTTCTTCGAAACCTGAAGAATCTCGTCAGTAGATTGTCTCCACTTTCTACTGCGTTTAATGGTGCCTGGTTGTGTTAAGGATTTTCTTCAAAACCTGAAGAATCTCGTCTGTAGATTGTCTCCACTTTCTACTGCGTTTTATGGTGCTTGGATGTGTTAAGGATTTTCTTCAAAACCTGAAGAATCTCGTCTGTAGATTGTCTCCACTTTCTACTGCGTTTTATGGTGTTTGAATGTGTTACGGAGTTTCTTCGAAACCTGAAGAATCTCGTCAGTAGATTGTCTCCACTTTCTACTGCGTTTAATGGTGCCTGGTTGTGTTAAGGATTTTCTTCAAAACCTGAAGAATCTCGTCTGTAGATTGTCTCCACTTTCTACTGCGTTTTATGGTGTTTGAATGTGTTACGGAGTTTCTTCGAAACCTGAAGAATCTCGTCGGTAGATTGTCTCCACTTTCTACTGCGTTTTATGGTGTTTGAATGTGTTACGGAGTTTCTTCGAAACCTGAAGAATCTCGTCAGTAGATTGTCTCCACTTTCTACTGCGTTTAATGGTGCCTGGATGTGTTAAGGATTTTCTTCAAAACCTGAAGAATCTCGTCTGTAGATTGTCTCCACTTTCTACTGCGTTTTATGGTGTTTGAATGTGTTACGGAGTTTCTTCGAAACCTGAAGAATCTCGTCGGTAGATTGTCTCCACTTTCTACTGCGTTTTATGGTGTTTGAATGTGTTACGGAGTTTCTTCGAAACCTGAAGAATCTCGTCAGTAGATTGTCTCCACTTTCTACTGCGTTTTATAGTGGGCTATTGGTTGCCTTCATGCTTTCCTCCCTTTCTGCTGCGTTTTTATACCAGGGTTATAAATGCTTTGTTGCTTATTTGGAGTATCTTTATTTACTTGGTTGTCAATACCAGTGGATTATATATCAGTAAATGGTTTAAGCATTGATGCCGTATCTTGCTGAATACAAAATGTTCGTTTGCTAGTGTTGGCATTGTTTATTCTTTTGGAGATTTCTAATTATTTAATTGCGGTTAAAAATGCTGTTTTCCAATCCAATCCTCTGTTTGATCCAAAGATGTATCTGTTTAAGATATGCTTAAGATTTGCTTAAGATGAAATTTGGTTAAATGTGATTCAGAAGTCAACTTTTGTTTGTCCAGCCTGTATGGTTGGCTTGTACACATTTTTCCAATAATTTGTGTATTTATTGATTTATATGAAGATGATAAATAATTCCAAATGCTTGCTGCAATTAATCATCTCAATGTATATAATTTGTTTAATTGATATGAAATCTGTTATTATCTCAATATAGTCTTAATTTCTATGAGATTGTGAAATTATTATAAATAAGCTTATGTGTATTAAATGGTCCTCATGATCGTGGGGGCAATGCGGAGTCTATTCTTTGCGTTGTTGTGCTTTCCTGCTGTCTCGAGACAATTTGTCTATTTTAATAACAACACCTGATAAAAACCTGTTAGTATCATTATGTTACGCATGCATGTAGATTCGAACGTGTTATAGACTCAACTTACAGACCGTTCACTATTTACGGCTATGGGGGAGTGAGAATTTTAAAGGGGGCATTTTACTGAACCAAAAAGAGTGAAGGTCAAGTTTTAAATCAGTGGAGAAAAGAGGATAACAAGGGGGGGGGGGGTCCAAACATTTTGAGCGGACGCGAGGGGGAACACAACATTTTTGTTGATTTTTTTGTCAAAACTTCCAGTCCCCTTGGCGTACATATTGAACGGTCCCTTAATACTATATTTGAAGATCGATGGACGCCATACGTAGTTTTTATGTTCACGTCTATCATGTTTTTATTTTAATTGTTATTAGATTTTGAGGTAAAAATATGTTTCAAATTGCACATCACATTTTCGATCAAATCAAAAATAGATTCTGAGCAGATGGGACATTAAGAAGAAACAAAAGGCATACAAACACAAAACAAATCAGCCCCTGGTTAATTAAACAACTTTTCCACGGCTACTATAAAAAAAGCTTTCATTTGGAATACAAAGCTTTAAGGTTATACGAGGTATTGTTGGTCGAAGCAGCCAAAAAATCGATTTTCATTATCTGAATCAATATATTATTGAAAAATAACACTTTGGTGTTTTGCAAAAGTTCATTCTGCTTAATTTATTGTTGTTAATGAGTTATGTACGTTTTACAAAAGTTTTGTTGTTTCAGCCCTCTTTACAACGTAACTCAAGAACCGCAGCACCTATAAAAGTATATCTGTGATATTTTAATTCTTCTACACG
Organism: Amphiura filiformis; assembly: GCF_039555335.1. Classification (NCBI taxonomy): domain Eukaryota; kingdom Metazoa; phylum Echinodermata; class Ophiuroidea; order Amphilepidida; family Amphiuridae; genus Amphiura; species Amphiura filiformis. The sequence goes on from NC_092628.1 coordinate 64,376,030, forward strand.
CTTGCTATGAATTGAGCAATGCTGTTTTTGCCAAAGCTCACTACCATTCGTAAGATACAGTGAACTACCAAATCACAACAGTTTAAAATAATTAATAACCTTAACTTGTAATGTTATACAATGTGCAAACAATAGCATGGGAACCATAGTTGTGGAAGAACAAGGTCCAAATGCCGAATATGCAATTCGTGTTTATTGGCAAATAAAACGGACTACCGTTAAACAATCAAAAGAGCTATTTTAAGGTTCAAAAGTCAACTTTATCATTATTTGATTAGGCAATTTCCCATAATTTTATATTTTGTTGTACGATAATATTATTCAAGTTATAGGCATAATATATATTGTAATTGTTATGAACATATTTATCTCGATGATATATTAAAAGCCTTTGTGACCCGCTATCAGTCATGCAGTATAGCACGTATAAACTGCGTAAATTATAAGTTGTTTTTTTAAACTCATACCAAAATGTTCCTCTTATCCTAAGGATTCAGATAGTGTAAAGTTTGACCCACCTCAGACCTATTATTTAGGAGTTATAAGCCAAGAGTCACAGGGGCTGAAAGAGATCAAATACTCCAATTTTGATGAAAATGGTCTCAAATTGTTGGCACCGATCTCAATCTAATAAAGAATAGACTTTATAACCAACTGTAGCGACTCATTACCCAGGTATAGCCATTCAGGGAAGTACCAGAGGTCAACATCAGTTCCCCAGTAGCTCTCAGTATAGGACTCAATTGGCAATGACCTATTTTGATGTGTTACCTACTAGGCAATTGGTCATAGGTGGTTCAAACTATTCTTTATTGGAGTTGTTGTATAACCATTTGAGACTACTTTCATCAATATTTGAAAAAATTTCTATTTCAACCCCTGTGGAGTTCTCTATTTAACCTTTGACCTTTTTGCTCATAATTCCACAACGATGTGACCATATATATTTTCCTAATCCGTATGACGAGAGAAACACTTTGACATTATAGGTTTTGACAAAATTGGACAAGTTTTTAATTTTGACCTTCGATATTTCAAATTGCCCAGGGGTGCACAATTTTACACCCATCGGAATCTGATTTTGATACCGCCCGTAGAACAATAATCCACAAACAAAAACACTTTAACTGGCAAAACCAACCTATACCGGACAAATACATTTGGTCTGAATTGTCAAAAAGTGGCTAAAACAACCAAAAATGGAACATTTTACCAAAAAGTGTTGGGGAGGGGGATCTGCAACAGATGGGTGCGCGTATTTATTTGTTTATGATCGAATTTATGATGCATATGACTGGCGATATCAAAAATAATTTATAGTAAAATAGCATATTAAAAAAAAAGATCTATTTATCTCTCAAAATAGCGCTATTTAAAACACGGTAACGAGGAAAAGCCGGTCACAGTGATATTCAATTAAAAATATTAAACATACTATTAAAATACAGGTTCGCTACAAAACATAAAATATTTATAAGCATTATGAATCAAGATTTTGCATAAAATTCAAATTCAGATTAATTTTAACATCTGATTTTGAAAGAACATTATTTCGTTCCCAACAAATTTGGGGTATTCCAGTTGAAATCCATACGCCCCTATGAGCTCCTATGGAAGACATAACCTTAATCTCCCACGCAGGGGATATAGATTTCAAACAGAATCACCCATCCAGGTATTAACGCCATATGAAATTCACACTCCCTGTGTGAATGATTAAGGTGTAGGGGGTGTATGGATTTCAATTGGAACAGCCCAGTTGTTCCAAGAATCAAATTAAGAACACACTGTAAAACTCAGTATCTTGGCAAGGGTTCGACCAAAGGGTTCGCCAACCATGGCAACAATGTCTTGCAAATACACATGTCTTCAAGAGCAAAAAAATGGTGCATTGGCTGAAGACACAAGGTATGCTCAATTGAGACATAGCAAGACACAAAATCAAGACGTGTCTCAAACCGAGTTTAATTGACACGTCTTACATAATTTTGTTTTTTGCATACATTACTTTGTATCTTAAAAGTTACAAAATAATTTCTTATGCTCTTACGTAGAGAATTACCTCAAAACGGCATTAACATGTTATAGTGTTTGAACAGACAAGATTCATGGTCTTTTCCTCCGTCTTTAGTTTTAGATTATTGAAGACATGTCTCATTGCAAGACACTATATTGCTAAGACACCATTTTTACAGCATATTATTTACTTTCTAATCCTCAGCAGCGGAGCCAGCTTTTAGTGTGTGAGCAAACCAAATATTCGTCCCCATTTGTTTTTGTTTGTCCCATCTTTAGTCATTTTAATGACATATATACTCTTTGACGTCCTCATTTTATCTCCCCCTGCTCCCCTGGGTATGCAACTGCTTACCCTTCTGTTTTCTGTTCATACCAATACCGTAAAAACCTCATCTATAAGCATATAAAGTGTTTTGATGAAAGAATATTAATACGAAACAAACGTAAATATTTCAATACAATAGATTGGTCTTACAATAATACTTGTTTGTATATGCTTGGATCTGTAATTTATTTGCTCAAACTCCATAAAGGCGCCTGTAATAATTTCGCTTTTATCAGAGGCACTCTATATGCTTGTAGACGAGGTTTTACGGTAGTCATATCACCAAAAAACCCATCAAAACCTTAATCCTGGAATTCTCGACTTTTTTGGAACAAGCCCTCATTTCTCAGAAGTCAGAGCGTGAGAACTAACCAGGCTTGACTACTTTCAGGATCGGAACCAGTTACTTTGCTTTTGAAGTATAGACCTTCGGAAACTTAGCAGAACGTAATGCTATTATGTAGTTCTACAAGGTGAAAATCTTATCAGAAATAGTGTTTATCCTCAGCTCCACCATATGTCCCACTTGCATGTGTGGAAGGGGTACTTGAACCACTAGCTGCAGATGATGAGACCCTGCTACCACTACGATGATGGAACACAGGTCCCTGACTGACAGAAGAGTTTTGAAACTCGCTGTAACCATTCCCTGGAATATTATTGTTAGGCTCATCACCTTCAAGCCATTTACGAATTCTCCTCTCGATGTCCTCGCTCGTAAGTTTTTCAAGAGGATTACTACCACTCCCTGTCGATTGTCTACGGCCGCCGCGTCCAAACTTCCACGGACTCTTACCCACGCGTGGCCCAATGCGAGAAGCAGAGTCTCCAACCCCAATATCTGAAAATGCTTCTTGGAGCATGTCAATGAAAATAAAATCCCCATCTTTATTGCTATCTCGCGTCATCGAGCCACTAGAGCTTCCTGAACCTGATGGAGAAAGACCAGATGAAGTCCGAGAACCAGGTCTCTTCTCATATCGTGTCCGTGAACCGGGCGGAGAAAGCAGATGGGCGTTATTGGGTCCCATAGCAGATGGAAGATTAGGTTGCGGGTATTCAGTTGCAGGATGGTGACCATTCAAATTAGCATACTGGCCTCGCATGTTTAGACTTTGAGATCTACCAGGCACTATTGTTATAGGTCTTGGTTCATGAGGATTGAATTGTTCGTCATCTTCAGTTGGTGGCAGGACTGTTACAGGTGGAGGGTCCATACCTCGCATCTGTGCTAATGAAGGATTAGGTTGAGTTGCTGGAGAACGCTGAGTTGGATACCCCGAATTACTTGCGACACTTGGATAGTCAGCTGCATCAGGAGGGATACGATGTTTGGTAGGATTTGCACTTCCGACTGTCTGTGGTCTACTGTTTCTAGTCAGTCTCACAGCTGCACCGTGTCCTTTGGGAGAAGGTCCTTCAAAGATAACGGAGTACATAGCGAGGTCCCTCAGACCATCAGGAGATGTTGGTGGCGATGGTGCTACAGGGACTCCTAGTGTAGCTTCTGTTTGTTTGCGTAATTTTCGTTCTTGTCTCTCTTTTCGTTTTTTCTGCAAGTCGTTAAAAACTCGAAGGAATGTCTTCAGAAGCCAATAAGTGACTTCTTGTGCAGTCTTCTTATGACCACACCAAAATGCATGGCAGTCAAACAAGCTGTTTTCTGAGCTTGAATCAGTTCTTGTAATGATAGCAAACACATGAGGATGTTTTTCATCAGCTACTCCATAGCATATATGATGTATTGGTATAAGAACGTGCTTTTCTTTACCAAATGGTCCGTTCTTGTCTAAGAAATGAAAGCCTTTCTCAGATATATGTAAAGCTGAGTCTTGCTGCTTTGGTCTTCTGTCCCGTAATCGTAACAACGTTTCCACAGGTTCGGTTATATATTCGCGGCCATATTCACCACCTGCAGGCGTCTTGCCTAAGTATTGCACTGAAAACACTGGGCAATTTTTATCATCATCTTCGGCGTCAAAAACTTGTTTTTTCTTGTTGCGATTGGCTTTTCCTTGTTCTCTTTCCTCCTTCTTCTTCCTATTGTTCAGCGCTTTAGATGCCATGTTTAATTTCAATTTACTGTTCCATTTTTAATAGAGCCATGCATCAGGTCAAAAGTTATAGTCAGTTGATTTGTTCCCACCACAAGCATGTACAGGAACTCTTTAGTCTTCTAAACGTATTGTGCAACTTATTGTCTGTGTACACAGGTATATGGCGAGCCGGTACTTATTGAACTGTGCTGGAAGAATTGTAAAGATTAGGCAAATATACTTGTCATTCACTATAATCATTGTAGCGCAGCGCAACGAAATTTGTGCATGACTCTCAGCTCAGGTAAGATCACTGTAATCAATGCACAAAATAAATAAGAGTTTTTCAAGAGTTCTTACAACTTGGGAGACAGTTTTTACCTCTGTACACTGCGTAACATTTTAGTACTTGTTATTTGTTGCCTGCGTAACTGGTGTCATAAGAAGAAAGGAATGCAAATAATTAAACAATTAATGAGCAAGCCACAATTAACAAATAGACAAAATAAACTTTGTACCGGGTTAGCCGCCAGATAAGCACGGTCACGACTTGTCGACTTTGGAATCTAATCACCTGACTGACTCACTGGCATTTTTATTGTGTCAGCTACATGTACTCATTCTCAATTTATTGTTTTATGTTTTTTTTTTTTTTTTTATAATTATAATAATAATAATAATAATAATAATAATAATAATAATAATGAATTATTATTATTATTATTATTATTATTATTATTATTATTATTATTATTATTATTATTATTATTATTATTATTATTATTATTATATTATTAGTGTTATTATTATTAGTAGTAGTAGAAGTATTATAATTATTATAGGAATATTATTAGTATTTGGGATTAAGCGTACTATAGCCCAGTGTAGGCCCTATAGTTGGTTTAGGCCTATATAAACTGGTGTCAAGCTTGTGCAATCCGAGTATCCGTCCTCTCCTATTATGGGTCGTTGTCGAGTTCCTACGGGAAGATCATTAAAAACAAACAAACATACAACATTCGAAATAACTGGGCTTTTATCCCGATCGACTTAATACAAATACTAGTATTGGGTAAATTTTACTTTGCTTTTGGGCCACCCTGATATCATCTTTGTACTACAGGCTGTTTCAGCGCATGCGTGGGCGACAACATCGCACAAAATTTGCCGGGAAACTTGCGATCACTAACAACGGTGCATTCTGTCGTTGAATTTGGGTTAATTTCTCATTATTTTGGTAAGTTTGAACATCATGTGGTCAATATCGATCAACCTATATCTTGACAATAACAATAAGCTAACAGATCAGCATGAAATAGTATATTGATTGCGTGTGCAGATCAGTATGTTGACTTTTTTTGCAACGCTGTAGTACCGTGCTTGATAATTGTTTTTCTTAGGCACAATGTTTTGTAAATTGGGATCCCAAAAATTTGGTACATGTACAAAGGGAGGGGGCAAAGATTATTTTGGCAGGCCGAGAAGGGGGGAGGAAACAATTTTTGGCAGGCCAAGGGGGGGGGTACACCCATCGAATGTGTGTCATCGGCCCGGTCATCGTCATCGACCCTCAGACTGTAGGAACCCATGGATTCGATTAGGGGTGGTGCAATAATTATGTGTACCCCGGGGTGAATTATAGGGGGGCAAAGATTTTTGGCAGGCCAAAGGGGGGGGCAAGCATTTTTTGGCAGGTCAAAGGGGGGTTCAAGCGATTTTTGGCAGGTCGAAAGGGGGGGGGGCAAGCAATTTTTGGCACAGATATTTTGGGCACCGTTTCTATATTACGCCCTAAAAGGCGTGTAGGAAAGCGTTAGGAACACGTTCAAATATGCAAAATTTCCTGCTCCCTGCGCTCACACTATATGATAAGACAATTTAAGGTTTTAAATTCGGGTTCCCCAAAATCTTGCATGTGTAAGGGGGGCAAAGATTTTTTGGCACATCAAAAGGGGGGGGGCAAAGGTTTTTGCACGTCGAAGGGGGGGCAAAGATTTTTGGCACGGCCAGGGGGGGACAAGCGATTTTGGCAGACCATTTTGAGAATTCACCCCGGGTACACATAATTATTGCACCACCCCTTAGTGCCGTACTATTACGCTGCCTTTCGTATTCGCAGAGGAGGACAATTTCGACCTCCTCGTTTGTTTACAAACAGAGAGGTAGACAAAGGGCCTGTCAAAACTGTTCCGCTTGTCCAAATACTCAAGTACCGGTACAAAAGGATGGTCCACAATAGAGTGATTCACGCAACATGAATAGGTGACCCCGGCCATCCGGGTACTTATTTTACATGACGCTACAGTGCCTACACTTACGCTTTTCAACCCACAATAGACCGTGGAGCTGTGCGACTAGTTGAAGACTTGTAGCAGAGGCTGATTCAGACTGTTTACATTTTGTTTTGACTCGAATCGAGCTAATTTCTGGGGCGATTTCGGTAAAATAAAGGTTAAATACTTGGCGAAAATTGCATTTTATGTGAAGCTGAACACATGAACATGTAGAGGAGAGTCTTTATTTTTTTTGTTGGCTGGAGGCCCCATGTCGAGAAGTTATAGAAATGGTAGTATTTTGGCCGATTTGAAAAGGGACAAACCACAGAAAACTACAAATTTGACTTCTGAATCGGATTTGTTGTCAACGGAGGTCAACGGCTTGTGACGTCACTCCGGGGGTCACCTATAGGGGATTAAAAAACTGTGAAGTAGGGCCATGTGCTTCTTTTGTCCAATTTGGAATCAAGATTTCGAATGGAAACAGTTCAGACCCAGAACACGATCATGTCAGAAATTAATATTTTGTTCTGGGTCTGATTATTTGGACTAAGATTCGATCCATGTGGGGGGGGGCAAGCAATTTTTGGCAGGCCGTTTGGAAATTTACCCCTCATAGTTAATATAGCACCGTAGCAGCCCTCGAATTAAGGATCTGAAGGGGCACAGCAACTTTTTTTGGATTTTCACTGAAAAGGCAAGGCAACATGGCAGTTTGTAATACTTCAAGAGGGCATCATGGCAACTGTTGAAAATTTGAGAAGGGCACCAAGGCAATTTCTCAAAAGTGAAGAAAACACACACAAACATAGATAGAAGATTTTATAATGAAGGGGCAGGGCTGGGGGCACCGACAGCAACTTCATTAGAGGGCACGGCAAGTTACTGCCTTGGGTAAAGGACATATAAATTTTGAGGGCATTGCGGCAATGGGGATGGGCACCCACGGAAAAATGCCATGGGTGCCGTGGGTTAATTCAAGGGCTGTTGCACATCCCCTTACCGTATGCGCTGTATGGCCAAGCCCAAGTCAATGACAAACATGTCCAGGTGTGACCTTGTCTTTGGTGGCTTTGTGTTACATCAATTTGTCATGATTTACATTTGCTAACTCTACGCCACTGGTCTGGAGGATGATTGGAACTAATGACTTTCCGTTTAAAAATATGCCATCCATAACCCATCCAATAAAAATCCCTGATAAATTGTAGAATTTCCTCTGAAATGGTTTTATAAAAGAAGGCAATTTCAAATGCATTATCAGCTGTGGCGTGTACATGTTTTCACTAGCTGGGGAGGGGGCACCGGTCCGTGAGTTTCAATTTCCTGGCTGCTCCTGGCTGCCCTTCTGAAAATATATACCTCTGTAAACCAAGTACTCCTCCCATCCCGGGGAATGTGGAGAAATTAAGAATATTCTGTTGTTTCTGCATTTGTACCACATATTTTTAAATGGGCAGATCATTGTCATCTATAAGGCCAAAAAAAATATTGTTGTGTTGCCCTCAAGTGGGAAAATGGGAAATTTGGGTCGGACGGTCAGATTTCTTTTTTTTTTTTTTTTTTTTAAACCTTCAGTTTTAAAAATCCCCTCAAATATTAAATAATGCTTCTTCAATTGGGGACATTTGTCAATTTTGACTTCTGGGTACCTGTTAGACATCAATTAAAGACTAGTCTTTCAATAAAATATTAATTTTAAGTGAAAAACATTGAGTTTTTGAACAAATCTGTAAAAATCATCATTCAAAAAAAAAAAACTTTTTCAGGATTTAGGGTCAGACGGTTGAGGGCAACACAACAATTTTTTTTTGGCCTAATTAAAATGGTATTTGAGGTATAAATTAAATTTGCCAATTATCTTCATAACTTTTCTTTTGAATATATGGTATCACTCACTGAAATTTCATTTCTTCAATTTGAACTATTTCATTTACAGGGGAAAGGTTTCCCAGGGCACCGATCGAGGGCAATTTTGCCACAGATAGGTGTGTTCACAAAATGTTCCTGTTTTAAATTTTCTGTCAAAGATATCAAAAAGAGAGAAATGATTGTTCTCTAAAAATGGTGGGTCAACCATGTGTTTCTAAATGTTAATTAGAAATACCAAAAATGTGTTGCCTTTCATAGTGTCCTAAAATTGTGCAGTTTCCCACTTATTTTGGACATGAGCAGACAGGAATTTGTTATGAGCTGTTTCAGGATTTGTACATCAAGATCGCATTCCCATTTGGTGTCTTCAGTTCATTCATAGGATATTATTTACTGGTGACAACCAGATATAAGTTGGGAGGTGTAAAGTACCATAATTCAGATGATCGATTCTTAGGTGTACCTGTATACAGGTTGAAATAGCATGAGATTCCCCTGTGTCAAAAACTAGTGGTTTTTGTTATTTTTGATTTCTTCTTGTGTGTTGTACAGGTCTTAGACACCAGTAAATATTCGCATTGACATGGCAAGTACAAAGAAAAGAAAACGTATAGTTCTTCCAAGCTCCGAGTCGGAGGACTCTGATGGTGGTTTTCAACAAATTAAATCAAAATCCTCCAAGCTACAGAAAACAGGAAGTGAAAGTGACAGCGATGCTCCATTGTGTGGAACTAAAAGAGACACAAAGGTGGTTGAGATTGGAACAACAAAGTCTTGTGAAAATGACAGTGATAACGAAACAGACAAGGACAAAGACCCTGATGTGCCACCACCTAATATAAAATCTCCAGATGAGGCGTGTGATCTGACTAATGGGAAAGAAGTTATGTCATTAGATAATGATAATAAAGACAATAATCCCAAAGGAGATGAAGAAGATGATGATAAAATGGATACATCTGATGAGCTGAAAAAGACAAACTTGGACAAAAATGACAGAATTTTAGAGAAGGGTTCAAAAGTCACAGATGATTCATCAGAACAGTCAGAAGACTTAGGAGACATATGTGATGATGGGACGCCTAACAAGAAGTCTGCACAGGTAAGAGTCAATTTAAAACAATATCAGAAGACAACGACACATTTTCATAAGCAGTGTGGCTTACTGGTGACATCTCAATGACATAATCAGAATGTTTCAAGGGGATTGCTGATAAGGAGAAAGTGGATGGACCTCTTTGTGCGATACTTGACTTACATGTACATGTGGGTACTCACATCTGAATGAAGTGAGGGCAAAGTAAAAAAATTAACATCAAAGTTGCCTCTGATTACGAGGGAGAATACCGTAAAGATTCGCCTAATGGCGTACATGGGTTCCTTTGCCTTAGGGTAAATTTCACAAATGAATAGAGAGCTCCCTCCTCTAAAATCCCAACAAGATAAGCGTCGGTGCCATTATTTGCTGGTGAGATTTTACGACAGGGCACTTTTGGTTTGTGTCTAAAATTCCAGTTATGTCAAGGAAGCCAATAGCGCCATTAGGCGAATCTCTACGGTATTACTGCATTATTAAATTGTATACTATGTTTGCCATTTCCATGGAGTGTTATTGTATAGCATGTGTAATCATTTACATATGTGTACATCCATATCAAAAGCGATGCACTTGTCGGCTGCTACATGTGTCTCATTTCACATAATAGTTAGGAATAAAAACCAGACTCATCTTCGAAGTGGAGGTCACTTCAAATCATCCCAAGTCACATGGTTTAGGAATACAGAGAACATTCCTTATACAATTTGACTTGGGGGTGATTTGAAGTGACCTACGCTTGATATGAGTCTTTTATTTATTCCTAGCTATTATGTGAAATGAGACACATGTAGCAGCCGACAAGTGCATCGTTTTGATATGGATGAACACATATGCTCGTTCACAAATTTGTAATTCTTACTTAACCTGTTTGTCAACTTTTGTCCATTTCATTATTTCTGGTAGCGCTCTATGAAAGCAACAAGTGATAATGAATCTGACAGTGAGAGTAGTATCAACAGTCCTGATGAGGAAGAAGATTCTGATAAGGAATGGACAGAAACCAAACCAAAAAACCAGAAGAACAGCAACTTGAAGAATAAAAAGAAACTAGCAAGGTCCAATATGGAGTCAGATTCATCAGATGACGAGCCACTGGTAACAAAATTAAGTGTAAAGAAGAGGAGTGCTGTCAAGAATAGTAAACCAACAAGAACAAAATCTGATGCATCTGAAGAAGAGAATGTATCTGATGAAGAAAAGAGTGAAAAGTCTAATGGTGACAACCAGAAGAAACCCACTAGAAAGGTAACATGGTTTTTGATCATTCATTTTTAGTTGCCAAGTGAAATGGATTATTTTCTGATAGTGAGTAAGATGCAAGTTTTACCTAGAGAGGTCAGTATCAGGCTTACCTTTCATTATACTCCAAATTAAAAAAAAAAACCTAATTCCTGCAAAACTTGCAAGATTTATGCAGAATTTTAGTATCAGATTGTATACTATCTTATTCATTCCATTGACAACTGCTCATGCCCCTATAGTGCCCAATCAGCAACTTTACTACACATGATCCCCTGTCATTATATACAGGATCCAATATCAAACACATAACCATCTTCATAGAAAATCCATATTTTGGGCCATTTGTTGCATAATGTGTATGCAATTATGTAAACAATATAAAAGAAGCACCCACTCAAATGACTTTGTTAAGTGCCCTGAGCGGTTAATAGAAGGAATATGGTGTGTCATTTTCCTGGAGTGTTATTATATAGTCATGCACGATTGCACATGTATGTATGCTTGTACAATGTCTTGATTTTGTGGAACTGTATGGTGTTGTTGTTGTACCTTTGACCATGGTTGTCACGAGGGTGATATTAGTGAGCAAAGAGTCAGTCATTAATTAGCACTGAGTGCTGACCATCTGTGGCTGACCGGCATATTGACACCCTTGCCATTGACTGAAGAAATCATGAAAGAAACAATTATGAAAATTATGCTTTATAAAATGTTAATCTCAAGATATCTTTAATTGTAGAAACTTGTCCTTCACAATTTTCATTTCATGTACATATCCTTAAAACTTTTGAATCCATGCTTTCTTCAAAATGTTTTCAGCTTTGACAGCCAGTTGCCATGGCAATTGCCATGAGCGTGAAAGTTAGTCTTAAAAACACAGTGGTCAATCTGTCATCCTAACCAGGTGGACTTCACTTGGGTCACCATACTATATGCCCTCTGGCAATTCCAGCCCTGAAACTCACTCCCCTGCCCAGCTGACCTCCAGAGCACCAGGTATGTGTTGACATGCAAAAGGTCAAACATCAGCAGGTGTCGAGGTATATAAGATCAAATTATGAAATGCAATATCAGAAAATGAAACCAGTGAAACAAAATTAATTACCCTCGCTTTTCTCTAATCGAGGGTAATTTTGCTAAAGTTCTTTAAGGACCCGTCGACGAAATGTGTAATAAACCTGTTTGTCAACGTTTGTCCATTTCATTTTTGTTGATAGCGCTCAGAGAAAGCAACAAGTGATAAGGACAATGAATCTGACAGTGAGAGTAGTATCAACAGCCCTGATGAGGAAGAAGATTCTGATAAGGAATGGACAGAAACCAAACAAAAGAATCAGAAGAACAGCAACTTGAAGAATAAGAAGAAACTATCAAGGTCCAATATGGAGTCAGATTCATCAGATGACGAGCCACTGGTAACAAAATCAAGTGAAAAGAAGCGGAATGCTGTCAAGAATAGTAAACTGTTAAAAACAAAATATGATGATGCATCTGAAGAATCTGATGAAGAAGAGAGTGGGAAGTCTATCAAGAAGAACAAGTTGAATGGTGGCAAGAAGAAAACCACTAGAAAGGTAACATGTGTTTTAATAAAATTGTAGTTGCCAAGTTTATTGAATTATTTTCTGGTTGCGAGTAGCATGTAAGTTTTAGGTAGAGAGGAGTCAGAGGACAATATCAGTGAGCTGACTCCAAATCAAAAAAGCTCAAATGCTTCCCACAAATCCCCAAGATTCCAGCAGAATATTAGTATCAGATTGTATATGTACGCCATTTTCATGGAGTGTTATAGCATGTGTAATCATTTACATGTATGCTTGTTACAATGTTATGCTTTCATGGAATGCTGTGGTGTTGTGCTTTGGACAAAGTTGTATACAACCAGGGTTGTCACCAGGGTGATTAATGCTAGGTTGTTGTTTTTTGGAAAACATTAAAGTGCCAGTCAAAAGGGCTATATGTAAGTGTACTGGGTGTGTGGCTGACCATTGCTGACCAGCATAATTGTGAACAATTATGATTTGTGAAAAGTTTTGAGAAACCTTTTAATTGTAAGAACTCATCCTTCACAATGTTGTAATTATTAATTTAACTTGTTTGTCAACTTTTGTCCATTTCATTTTTGTTGGTAGCACTCAAAGAAAGCAACAAGTGATGATGACAATGAATCTGACAGTGAGAGTAGCATCAACAGCCCTGATGAGGAAGAAGATTCTGATAAGGAATGGACAGAAACCAAACAAAAGAATCAGAAGAACAGCAACTTGAAGAATAAGAAGAAACTATCAGGGTCCAATATGGAGTCAGATTCATCAGACGATGAGCCACTGGTAACAAAATTAAGTGTAAAGAAGAGGAGTGCTGTCAAGAAAAGTAAACTATCAAGAACAAAATCTGATGATGCATCTGAAGAATCTGATGAAGAAGAGAGTGGGAAGTCTATCAAGAAGAACAAGTTGAATGGTGGCAAGAAGAAAACCACTAGAAAGGTAACATGTGTTTTAATAAAATTGTAGTTGCCAAGTTTATTGAATTATTTTCTAATATTGATAATATTAGTATCAGATTGTATATACTATGTATGTTATTATATAGCATGTGTAATCATTTACATGTATGCTTGTTACAATGTCTTGATTTCATGGAACGTTGTGGTGTTGTTGTTAGACAAAGTTGTACCTTTCACCAACGTTGTGACTAGGGTGATATTATTAGTACCAGTTGATTTTTGGGAAAATGTTTAAAGTGCCATTCAAGAGGGCTAAGTGAGTACTGGCTGTGACTGACCATTGCTGACCAGTATAATGTTGAACAATTATGATTTATGAAATGTTAGTCTCAAGAAACCTTTTAATTGTGAGAACACATCCTCCACAATTTTGTAATTATTAATTCAACTTGTTTGTCAATTTTTGTCCATTTCATTTTTGTTGGTAGCACTCAAAGAAAGCAACAAGTGATGATGACAATGAATCTGACAGTGAGAGTAGCATCAACAGTCCTGATGAGGAAGAAGATTCTGATAAGGAATGGACAGAAACCAAACAAAAGAACCAGAAGAACAGTAACTTGAAGAATAAGAAGAAACTATCAAGGTCCAATATGGAGTCAGATTCATCAGATGACGAGCCATTGGTAACAAAATCAAGCGTAAAGAAGAGGAGTGCTGTCAAGAAAAGTAAACTATCAAGAACAAAATCTGAGGAGACTGTTTCTGATGAAGAAGAGAGTGGAAAGTCTATCAAGAAGAACTTGTTGAATGGTGACAAGAAGAAGAAACCCACTAGAAAGGTAACATGGTTTTTGATGATGAAATTTTAGTTGCCACTAAGTGTAACAAATTATGTTCTGATTTTGAGTAGGATTTACTTAAAGTTTCATCTAAAGAAGTCAGGACAGAGCTTTTAATACTCTAGCATCAAAAAGCTCAACCCTTTTGATATTGACTTTTGTTGGAAAAATTAATCCCATGCATTTTTTATTTGTGCCAACTGACTGCCAACCAACGTCAACAGAACCAAGAAATTTAAAAAGCTTTGATTGTTTTTATGTATGTGGTTCTCTTTCCCTTGCCTGCCTAATACTGTCTCCTTCCATGGCACAGAGAGTTAGTACATATGACATCAGTGATACATCTCCTAGATTTTGTCTCAATATTGATGTGATTTCCTTGGTCAAGAGCATCAAGTGTTGTTTGGAAGTAGACACATTTGGCTTAACATAATTATACATCTCTGACTATCTGAGTGACTGCATTTGTTTTTTCTACCTATAGGGGACATTTGTGTGTGTTTTTCACAGCATATGAGGACTTTGTGACAACCATGGTCATCCCCAGTTGTCAAATTTTCACCCCTTTCTGAACATGCCAAATTTATATAAAGGGTACGGTAGAAGTCCCCGATTAGAAAAAATTGAACTGTGAAAACAATTCCTAACATGGCCCATGGTATTTTGCTATTGGAAGGGAAAAAAAGGAGATATAGAAGATGAACAAAGAAGTCATTTGGTACCCTCAGGAATTGAACCTGGGACCCCTTGTGTGCCAAGCACAAGATCACCGTCCAGTAGCCACCGGTTTTTGTGTGTGTATATATGACTTGTGTTGATTGCATCATGGCATCATGTGTGCACAGTGGTTTTCCTTGTGGTATTTTTTGGCGTTAAGGTTAATCTGTTCATCAGCAGAGGGCTTCTATTTTGAGATGGCTGCAGTATTATGTCTCATCTGAGACAGATTTTCAAGCTGTATTGTCTGACTCTGAATGGATGACACCAAAGCTATCATGAAATAGTAAGTCCAGATGAATGATTTACTACTTAGTGTAATCACAGTACTGTTTGTTTGTTTATTACAGTCTAATGGTAGTGATTCTGACAGTGTGAGCAGCATAAGCAGTTTATCAGACATTTCTGATGAGGAGAATACAAAATCTACTCAGAAGAAAGGATCTTCCAAGAAGGCATCTGGAGATAAGTCATCAAAAAAGGTAACTATTATTGAACACATAACCGTCTTAGATTTGTGTCTTTTGATTGTTTTCAGCAATGAGAGAGATAGAGCTACCTGGCGGAGACATGCTGAGGCTTTCATTCAGCAGTGGACCGACAATGGCTGATGATGATGAAATAACCAATATGTCATGGAATAGTGTACTATTTGAAGTAGGATACAATATGTCAATAAAGCTGATAGGAAAGATACTAATACTTATTTAAAATAATTGGATGAGAGAAAAAAAGTTGTGTTTCGTGAGGTGTACAAAATTGACTGCCAATGGGGAAATATTCTGTCCCACACTGCTGGCTTCATAGAGAAATATTTATTAGCAAGGTTGATATTTTTTAAGGTCAACTTTTAAAATAAAAAAAAACTTGTGTGATAACTGTACATACACGTATAAGGAAAAGTAGTGTGTCACAAAATGTTTATTCCTTTCTCTTTTTCTTGCAGAGACTGAAATCCACAAAGACAGCAGACAGTGAATCTGACAGTGTGAGCAGCATAAGCAGTTTATCAGACCTTTCTGATGAGGAGAATACAAAATCTACTCAGAAGAAAGGATCGTCCAAGAAGGCATCTGGGGACAAGTCATCAAAAAAGGTAACTATTATTGAACACATAACCGTCTTAGATTTGTGTCTTTTGATTGTTAACAAATAACAACATGGAAGAGTGTACTATTTGAAGTAGGACACAGTGTTATTTAAAGCTGATAGAAAAGATACTAATACTTTTTTTAACCAATCGGATGAGAGAAAAAATGTGTGTTTCATGAGTGCTAATGGGGAAATAATTCTGTCCCTCACTGCTGGCTTCAGAGAGTAATATTATTAGGCAAGGGCGGGTGGGCGGGATATTGATTATCTACAGACTCCCACAAGCGTAGTGATAGATTTATCATGAGATGGTGTGTAAGTTTGTAGAGGGAATTATATCAACATCCTGGTTTGTAAGAGGTATATGAACATCTTGGGATCAACATTAAGTTCTAATGTTTTTGTAAATCTGTACCCAGCGTGGAATTGTCTCGGTGATCTTCCAACATTGTATTATACATGTTCTAATTAATTTATTGTGTTACTTAATTTTCCATTCACCACAACAGAAGAAAAAAAAGAGTGATGAGAGTAGTGCATCTGACAATTCATCTGAGGAGGAGAACAAAAAACATTCTGGAAAGAAAAAACAATCTTCAAGAAAGAGATCTAAGAAGGTATGAATGGAGACATAATATTTATTAAGAGAGTCTCAGATTGTGCCCTAAAACAAAAATTAAGAACAATGAAGAATTAAAGCCATATTATAACATTTGCTGAGAAGGACGCCCTCAATATTTTTCAAAATTCTGTTTTTTATACGATTGTAATATATATCATTAAACTAACATGCCCTGCAAAAATCACGACTTTAGGTGCTATAGTTTTGTCAAAATTCGTGATTTTGATCAAAACGCAGGAACCGTCATTTTATTATTACGATGGAAATATGAGGCGTGT
Source organism: Amphiura filiformis (assembly GCF_039555335.1). Classification (NCBI taxonomy): domain Eukaryota; kingdom Metazoa; phylum Echinodermata; class Ophiuroidea; order Amphilepidida; family Amphiuridae; genus Amphiura; species Amphiura filiformis. Next base: position 64,392,899 of record NC_092628.1, read on the forward strand.
GGGATGGTACACACACATCAAAGGCCCGTGCAGTAGCACAACCGAAAGAGTGACATGCATCGGCGATATCTGCTCTGGTAGTAAATTTCAGTTTTCTTTGCTTTACCTCAGTTATTCGGCTCAAAATTAAAAGGGTTCATATCTGACAGTAAAAGCTTATATATATGACATGATCTGGTCCATGGGGGCCAAAGGCGGCAAATTTGAAACTGAGATAAAGGTGAAAATATGGAGTAAAAAACAATAAAATACATAAGAAAATAGACATCAAAAACTTTGTAACTTAAGAACCAAGCATGCTAGGCCTTTGGTGTTTTCAGTAAATGATAGCCTATTGTATATCTCATTGTCAAAACTGCCTCCTTTGGCCCCATGGACCAGATCGTGTCACATATTTTATGGACAAGCAGTATCTATTTTCATGGAAATGTTATAACATGGCTTTAAGCTGTTGCATTGTAATGTGTCCAGGATAATGTTTGTAGTAAGTTTCATGAATTAATTACTTTAAATGATTTTCTTGATCTGTGTTTATTCTACTTGTGTAAAATACATTTGTTATCAAGCTCAATAGGGTGACAAGAAAATCATTTAAAGTAAAGAGTTGATCCTCAAGATGTCTCTTGAAAGAAATGTATTGTGGGAAATTCTAATGTTTAGGTTATTTTAAGGTTATTAATTATTTTAAACTGTTGTGATTTGGTAGTTCACAGCATCTTACGAATGGTAGTGAGCTTTGGCAAAAACTGCATTGCTGAATTCATAGCGAGCGTGTAGAAGAATTGAAATATCACAGATATACTTTTATAGGTGCTGCGGTTCTTGAGTTACGTTGTAAAGAGGGCTGAAACAACAACACTTTTGTAAAATGTAAAACTCATTAACAACAATAAATTAAGCAAGTTTGCAAAGTATACGATTTGTAGAATGAACTTTTGCAAAACATCAAGGTGTTAATTGTCAATAATATATTGATCTAGATAATGAAAATTGATTTTTAAGTTGCTTCGACCAACAATACCTCGTCTACCCTTAATGCCAGAATGCCTGCAATTGTCTGAAGCATCAATCACCTAGCATTTTGGGCATAAATTGTTTACTGTTAGTGATATTCAAATTATCCAAGAATGGAGGTGTCAACTTTCTAAATAAAAGTACACCTCATGTGATAGCTGTATTATTTATTACTCATTTATACACTCATGGATAGCGAGAACCAATCAGAGCAACTGTTAGAAAATGCGAAACATGTATTGATTATGTATATATGCAAGGGCACATACTCCGCGTACTACGCACAGTACTTGCGGACACATGCATTTTTCTTGTGTGTTTTTGCATTTATATTTGCTTGTATTTTGCAATTGTTTTACTGACAATTTTGCCAAAAATGTCAAAAATCATGGAATTTTTTTCTTGTGTATAAAATATGTAAATAAATGCGGATCACATGTTGCTCGAGAAATTGTACAAAATAATGCACTTGTACTGAGATGTTGATGCGTTTAACGCGCTCCCCGTCAGGGCTTGTGAATTAGACGTATCAACTTCTCACTACGCGTGCATTATTTTGTACAGTTTGACTCCCAACAAGTGATATGCATTTATTAACCTATAAATAAAGTTAAGCTGTAAATTTGGTTTGACATACATGTATAAGGAAAAGTAGCGTCACAACAAGTTGATTCCTTTCTCTTAAAATGTTCTTGCAGAAACTGAAATCCACACAGACAGGAGGCGAGAAAGATAGTGAAAGAATAGCCAGTTTGAAGCGATACATACGCATGTGTGGAGTATATAAGAATTATAAAGCTGTTTTTGAAGATTGTCGCAGTGAGAATGCCAAAGTGAAGAAACTCAAGGATATACTTAAGGAAGTTGGTATCAAAGGTACAGCATTTTACCATTGTATACTTTTATATACTTTGTACAAACAATTTAGCAGTAACTAGCTATGCTCAAGAGAGTATGGTTAATATGATGTTCAGTCTCAAATCTTTTTTTTTTATCTTGCCACAGAGCACACGCAGGTGCCCAGTGCTTTTATTTAGCAACATGCTGTTAAGTTATACATAGTTATATGAGCCACACAAACATTTGTAATTATTACATTTAGGCAATGTTGCTGGCCTCCCCCTCAACCTGCCAAATAATCCTTGCCCCCACCCCTGCACATGCCCAATGCTTTGTATGGAACCCAATTTGCAAACCTTGAATGGCACTCTAGATATATATGCATGTAACATGAGCGAGCAGGAAATTTTGCATATATTTGTATGCGTAACTTGTTCAGCAGTTTTACAGTGTCCCAGCGGAGCCACTATTCAATGACCAGTGTGTGTCATCCGTGAACAGAAAATTCATGTAAAAAGATCATTTTAGAGATCAAAGCATTGTACATACTAACATGAATAGGGTATCTAAAACAAGAAAATTTGAGCTAAAACAAGCAAATTTGAGAAAAGGGTAAATTCTAACTCAATGTATGTTGTCTTTATTCTGGTTGATATTTAGGCCAGCCATCTATTGACAGGTGTAAGAAGATAAGGATAAAAGGGAACAAGCTGCAGAATTAGCAGAATTGGATACACACAACATCATCAGCTGCAATTCATCATCTGGTATGTCATATAGTTTCTAGTTCTTTAAGTCACCTGTAAAAGTGTAATTAAGCAAAATAAACTTATTATATTCATCCAAATTGGGTGTTACATCAGTTCTTACGGTACTGCTATTTTTACACTGAGGAAAGCAATGACTTATAAAAAGAATGTTACCATTTTGGACTTAACAAAAATCCCTTTTTTCCAACATATGTCTTATATTGCTTGATCCATTGTATTAGATATGATATCAATCTCTTTACCAGCCATTTGTGATGACTATAAATCCTACCAGATTAGAGTCTTATTTAGTTATAAGAAGGTTGGATTCTGCAAACTGTGTTTGGGTGTCAGTACACATTCCATGCACCATCGACATACATAGTTTGGACACAGCTCTGGCCCAGCATCTCCAGGCCATTTCAGTTATGTTTGCAGGAATGTAATTGTGATTACATTAGGCTACAAACTTGGCTGTTTGAAGATTATCACATGTGTTGTATATATTGAGGGTTAGGTTTGTTACCCATTGTGACAAAAGTATAATTGCTAAATTGGTTGATGAGGTGAAAGTCTGCCCTCTATTGTTAAAATTGGTTGTGTAACAGGAAAAATCTAAATGGTTCACTATTTTGGAAATTGGATTTCCTTATAATTTCAATGCTATCATTTCATGCTCAACTGTAACATTGTTTTTGTCTTTCAAATTTTGAAAGTTCTTGTAATATGACAAGTCCATTTAATAAACTCAGAACCAAGTCTGATTTGAAACTTGCATTAAAATAAAGTCACAAAATGATTGTTTTAATATTGATGTGATTGGTCATATTGTTTGAGAACAATCCTGATAAATAAATCAGAGAATTATGCGTCGAATACTCTGTCAACATGTTGTGAAAACATTTAGATAAATAAAAAAATAAATTTACATCAGCTACAAGTCCAAAACTGATTGAAAATATGTTTAGCATCCTCAACTTTCACTATCTCAAAAGACATGGGTTTGCGATTTTGCACAAGCTATGTGCAATGTTTGTGTATTTTAGTAAAATAAGTTCTATGCAGGATTTTATATTTTTTTTGTGTGCATGATTTTAGCTCACTTTCTAATTTTTTTCCCACTATGCAGCCATTTAAAAAGGTCTGTAAAAAGGTCCAGTGCATACACGCTTGGATAGCTTTCATATAAAGCATGGGCTTGAGAGACAAACCTTTATTAACCTTTATTAACCCTATAGATTACCTCTATAAACCTTTCACCCTGTACTGTATAAACAGTGTCCTCATACAGTCTATAATATCGAATTGATTAATTGGGGAGGGCATCCCCTTACCAAAATATTGGGCAAGATCTAAGTCTATGGCACTATGGGAAAACACTTTCATATATCGGTGGTGTTCAAGGTCATATTCAGATATTTTTCTTCATGATATTCTCTTTTAATTTTTTGTATGCTCTGCAACCCCTCTTTGCTGAATTTCAGGATAGCTTCTATATTTCCTTTGCTCACACATATACATGTAATATTTTACTGTATTATGGTGAGTGAAAACGAATAAACTAAAACTGAACTGAAAAAGTAGGTTGTTGATCGTAATTATTTCTGGTCTTCAAAATTATTCTTGGGCTAATGGCTCCTTCACAGCATTGAAGTCTGGATTGTAAAAAAGCCATTGTACAAAATGCCAATAAAAGTATAAATATTTATTTCAGAAATTTTGCACCCCCATGTTGTTGAAACAGGTATATCGAGGGTTGAGAGCCAGAAAGCCTCGACTCCCAATCACCTGCCCCCACAAAATGAGCATAAAGCAGTATTCAGACTTTTTATTGTATGTAAATTATTGTATGCAACATATCTACGTCGTTTAATCTATTGCCATTCTAATTCCAGTAATGTTTAAGTTCTAACGAATGTTTGATGACGTAAAATCGATAATATATTTCTACTAGATATTATATGTAACATATTATCAATTTTTCGTCATCAAACGTTCGTTAGAACTTAAACATTACTGGAAATAGAATGGCAATAGATTAAATAACGTAGATATGTTGCATACAATATTGTACGTGTAATACTCGGAGTCTGTGGAGCGCTTTAAGTTGTCAGGGCAGTATAGAAGATACAGTCCATTAATCATGACAAAATTCAATAGAAAACAAAAGGCATTGTAGAGAAAATATTGATTTTTGAAAGCCAAAGCAAAAAGTCAACTTTATGCTCATTTTGTTAGAGCTGATCATAGTGAGTTACGGCTTTCTGGTTCTGAACCCTCGATATATTTCAATAGCTTGGTTATTGGGCTATTCCAGTTGAAATCCATACACCCCTATGGAAGACATGACCTTAAGCTTCCATACAGGGAGTGTGAAATTCAAATGGGGTTATCTGAATGGGTAACTCCATTTGAAATCTACACCTCTGTGGGAAATTAAGATCATGTCTTCCATTGGGTGTATAGATTTGAGCTGAATAGCCCATTGGTTTGAATTACTAACGGTCTTCTCCATAACAAATGTGTATTAGTCATGCATAGAAATATAACGATGATATGTATTGTGTACCTTTTTGCAGGTCGTTCAAAGAGGGCCAATGTACACAGTATGTACCTGAAGCGCACTCCAAAAAAAAAGCAAGCCCATTGAAACCACAGATAGACCATTTTGCCAATCTTAGAGGTATCATAAGTAGCGACTCAGAGTGATTTACAGGTATAACCAGTCTATTATTCATCAGATCCACAAAAGTGTAGAACTTACTAGTATAAATTAAAATTTTATGATGCTCAATATTTTGATGCAAATGACAATTGTGTTCAAGTATCATATTTGTTCCATTTAAGCGCCTGGGAAGTTTTTTGTACATTATTTTTCTTAAATAAGATTAAAATATCACATTCTGGTAAGTTGAAAAAAGGTGGATGGGCGCCTATTGAGGCATGGGTGCTTAATGGAATGAATATGGTAGATCATGCAGGAAAGTTGAAAGTTGAAAAACATGCAGAAAAAACAACTTTTGGCAGCTTTTACCATAATAGTTGAGTATTGCTGGAAATTTATATTCAAGCTACCAATCTCTGAAAAAAGTACTTGGAACTCTTTGCACACTCTGTGCAGAATTTGATATGATTATGGTAATTATTGTGTTTGGGAACAAACATGACTTCTACATGTAACTCTTCCCCTCTCCCCATCAATCAATGTTGGAACATATTAGGAAACTGCTGAAGACATTGGCATTTCTCATCATTACAGGGGGGTGACAGTTTTCCAGACTTTCCAAGATTGTAGTTGTTACTAATGTATTAGAATTGAATACTGATTCAAATTTATGTCACTCTTGATGAAAAATGAGTTCCATATTTGTCTGGAATTGGATGTAGTCATGGCAATCACCAGTATTGGCTTGGATAGGATAGGTTATTTGTATACAATCCCAAGTGAAGCAAGTCATCAGTTCAGGGGCTATTTTAACGTGCCTCCTAATGCACGTTCGTGCAATGAGAATAAAAAAATCTGTGCTTAAAATAGTTCTATACTAGTTTCAGCCCGAAAAATGACTAAGAAATTAAAGAAGTTCCTCCACAAAGCAAGTCTGATCTAGTCGGGAAATCCTATATTGTATAGTTTGTGGCGATCAGTCAAACATTCAATTGGCAGGGAAAATCAAGAACAACGCCTCTGGTAACACCCTCTCCTCCCTATTTTTTGGTCACCGTGGTGCAAAGCCACTGGACGAGAAAATCCAAGCAACAGGCGTGGGGGGCAGCTTCATATACCGGACAGAAATTGTCCAGAATTGCCCTGTGCATCTTCTTTTTTAGACCATATAAACACCTTAATTTGGGGCAAAATAGTATAATGTTGCAAATTACAACAACATATCACCTTTGTTTGTGCTAAAATAGTGTAAAATGGAAAGGTTTTGCGCGCTTCGGCGCAATAAAACAGACCAAAAATCATGACCATCAGGAACATTTTCATCGCCGCTCACCCTGATATGCCACCGGGGACACCAATAAAAAAAAAAGCAAGTGCGCAGCCTATCGGCATACAGACCTGGTAGCAGGGGCAGCGGGACTTTTTATAATCAAAATCTACAATACTTATGGCCAAATTAATGTGAAAAAAGGCTAAAAGCGCGGCTTTTCTCCATATGCTCAAGGAAACCTTTAAAGACCATATAATAACCCTTAAACTTTTATGAGTCATTTCTGGCGACACCCATTTTAACTCTTTGTCCACGTAGGTACCATAATTTGAATGAGAGCACACAATGCTAAATAAGGACACAAGATCTTAAACTGGCTTTAACTTAAATCAAGGTGGTTTTTTTTTGCGTTCTTTCAATTCCTGTCTTCGGTTCAACTAACTATTTAAATAGTATGATAGTATAGTGTGCTGACATTCAAAGTTTAGATGTCTCGTGGACAAGCATTAAAATTGTGTATCGCTGTAAAATGTGTCATAAAACAGAACGGCAAGTGCTAATTACTACGTTTTTTCACACAAGGCCACTAATGAATATATCACGTGTTTTAAATCCTAAAAGTTCAATCTGGTTATAAAATAAAGATGGATTCTTTGCACTTTTGGACTCACCCTGTATATTGCTTGTAGAAAATAAACACCCTGTTTATGGACTGAACATCTAGTGTTTTAAGTTGAGCACTATAGAAGAGTGTGTTGAATCTTTTGTAATGAATTTGTATGCAACTTTTTATGCAATTTGCAAACAACTTATGCACCTTTGTATCACTTAAGTTGCAGAAATTTTATCACATTCACATTGTGAGACTTTACGCTACTGTGCGACAGGTTAAAAGATGGTAGGGACACGTGTGCATTTCATTCAACATTTAATAAAGAGGTTCTATGTACTTTTATGGAGTTTTCAATAATGACAATTCAATTAAATGGAATGATATTTTAAATGAAACCTATTACCTTTCTAAGTAAATAAAAAGGATTTTTATATTATTATTATATTTTACAGATATTAATTTGTGCAATTGTAGGCACCTGTGCGCATTTTATTCATTTTGGCAGAGATTGTATTCGTTTTTGCATATCAATACCATCAATACCATAAACTTAATAACATTTATGATCTTAGTGTGTACTTTCATGGAGCTGTAGGTAATTAAAAATGAAATGAATTAGTGAAATACATTAGTGAACCAGACATGAATCAATTTTCAACTTTAAGTGCATATCATTAGATTGATAAATTTTACTTGGGATTGTTAATGTCAAAATGTCATTTTTAATATAACTTATAAAATTTGTATTATATCGCAAATTTCAAAAATTCAAAATCATTTGATATCAGTTAAGGCTATTCCTCGTAATCAGAATGCAATTTGGTATGTCTGAGTGGTGTGCTCTTAGCTCTCAGCCCTTAACATCAAAAATGAGTCAATAAAATGTGTGATTGTAACGCGTGATTTGTAAAAGTTTACAGAATTCAAGGGGAGACAGCCCCCTCTGCCAGCAACCCCTTCCCCTCAAGCTTGTCTCCGCTAGCTGATCTTTTAGATTTTACGTTTGCTAACGTGCAGTGACTTTTTTCTTCTAGAATAGCCCCTGCATCAGTTGAAAGCTATTCCAGATATAAAGATTGTTTTCTCATCAAGTAAAAATTATTTTAATAACTTGTAAAAACAAACAAAAACGCAGTGATTTATAGTGTGCTACACACAGGCACAATGCCTAGATGTCGATCCACAAGCCTTTACAGGTTGTCACTGACCACTATGGCTAATACATCATTCCATAACCCATTTAACAACAATTGCTTAGAAGTGCACACCCTTGACATTCTACAGTTGACCTTCACAGCCAGGATCAGCTCCCAGAGTTTGCATACAGGTTACATCAAGGCAATTAGCAGTAAGTTCTTTGTCCAGGTGAATTTCAAGCTAACTCATTTTTCCACAAGAGTGACCAAATTTGTTGAAATATTTGAAACCTAACATTCACCATAGCTTGTGATGTAGTATGAGCTGAAAACAAGAAGAGATGTCAATGCTGTTTCTTGATAGATATTCTTGAGAAAACATTGGGTTCTACCGGAAAGGTTTGTCTAATGGCGCTTAGGGCTCTCTTGGCATAAGTGGAATTTTTTGGCACAAAAGTGCCCTCCGTAAATTTCCACCAGCTAATAAGTGCACGGAACCTTAATTCTTTTTGGGATTGCAGAGGAGGGAGCTCTCTATTTGCACATGAAATTTACTTCAAGGCAAATGAACGCAAGTGCACCATTAAGCGAATCTTTACGGTATTCACCTTAGATAGATTAGAAAATAATTATGTGAAAAAAGATACAATTTTGCCAAAAATGTTGGCATCAGAGCTGAGATGAGTTCTTTTTATGAGCTTGTTACAAGCTCCCCTAGAAAGTGTTTCTCACATACTTGCCAGAATGCAAATGAAGTTTAGCTGTTATTAACTGAATCCAAGCTACGAAAGTCTTTAAAAGTACAATGTGTTCTGCGAGCTTGGTGGTTAATGATGAATTTGTTGTAGTTCAAATGATAAACGTCAGTTAAGTGCACATGTTATTGTCTGGAAGTAACAAAAACATTGTTGGATTTTCCTCAGGGGATTTTCCCTGAATGGGGACACAATTACAAAATATTGTGTTTAATATGCTAAAATGTTAAAGAATATGTTGCATTGTTCAGAATAGTTTGTTGTATGCTTTAACTGTGGTCACTATTATTATTTTATTTCTTATGTTTCTTGTACATTGTAGGCATAACTTTTGGTCATTATTTACAAAACAAAAAATTTGAAACCATTTCATAATATGTGATGCGATCAAGCAAAATCAGTCGGGACTAGGGGGATTATTGATTTTGAGATATAGCAAAACAAAGGACATATTTCCTTTTGTTTCCTCTTGTTTTGGAAACTCTTTAATTGCTCATATCTTTGGAATTGGATGTTCAATTTCAATGGGATTTTCTGCAAAATATTTTACTATAATATAAGAAACTGAAAATTCGATATTTCTGAGTTCCAACTGATTTTGCTTGATTGCATCACATATCTGTTTTTTACCCATATGACTCTTATATTATAAGGGTAACCACCAATTGTTTACTCTAGCTGAATTGTATCAGCCTAGAATTATGAGCCAGATTATCATGCATTTAGTATTGTATAAATATGATCCCTTATTTTAATCACTATGACGTAATACATGTTTGTGTAATGTTTTAAATCAATCGAACAATGTCAAATGTTGACCCTCCATATAAACCGTTCCCCCTGTACTGTATAAACATTGCCCTCATAAAAAATTATCCATGGTGGATTTTGAATAATTATCTAATTGTTCTGTTAGATGCTTCTGAGAACATATCTTTTCCACCATTTTTTCCAAATAGAGCATTTTTTTTTTTATAACTAGCCTAATCATCTAATTCAGAACTTATGTTATCCATTGCTTGGAAGTGTCTGTGCCTCTGTCAAAACGTTGGTCTCATGAATAGCACATCCAGTATTACAACCAATTTTTGTGTCAAAGCTGCACTATGCAGTGGTGTAGATTTCTTTTTGACATGGGGGGAGTAGGGTTGGAAAAAATCTGTGAAGTATTGTAAATCCATCACCTTTTGGTGACAGAATAAGGTTATGATAAAAATGGTACAAATTTTGCCATATTGAAGCTAAAACGATTAAATATGGTGCAAAAGTGGAACATATTCTTTCAAAGAGTGCAAAATTTTGCATGTGTCAAAATTGGTGAGGGGGATGATTGTATGGACCATCTCCCTTACCAAAATATTGGGGATATTCATCCCCGGGGATATTCATCCCCCAAGATCTACTCCTATGGCACTATGGGAAAACACTTTCATATATCGGTGGTGTTCAAGGTCATATATAGGTATTTTTCTTCATTATTATATTCTCTTTCAATTTTTTGTCTGCTCTGCAACCCCCTCTTTCGTTGAATTTCAGGATTCCCATAGCTTCTATATTTCCTTGGCTCACACATGATGACTTATACATGTATTATTTTACTGTATTATGGTGAGTGAAAACTAAAACAGAACTGAAAAAGTAGATTGTTGATCGTAATTATTTTTGGTTTTCAAAATTATTCTTGGGCTAATGGCTCCTCCACAGCCTTTAAGTCTGGATCTTTGCTTACTACCATATATGATAACCCCCCCCAATATTTTGATATAAAGGGGGGATGGTCCATACAATCATCCCTCCATGACTTCATATTTGGCCTAAACATTTCAAATTTTTGCACTCTTCGCATTACATTTTTGCACAATATTTCATCATTTTAGCTTCAATATGGCCATATGGCCACATTTTCTGTGCGCTTTACGTGCATTTGTACCATAAACTTTTTTCCAACCCCATTCCTCTCTAATGTCAAAAATATATCTATGCCACTGAGTAAAAAGTAGTACACACTTTTTAGTACAATACATCCAAAGGACTTAAGGGATCTAAAATGAGCGTTTACTGCGTTTCGACAGTATTTTTTGTGGGACATGAGAGCACCTCAGACCTATCGAATTGCATTCTGAATCTGAAGCATGTCTTTCTGATATCAAATAATTTTCATTTTTGAAAATCACAATATAATACAAATTTTATGACAAATTATAAAATTTGATATTTTGACCTTTCATATTGAAGATATGGATTTTTTCCCCAAAAGACCTAATTTTTTTGGTGTTTTGGGAAAAAAATCCATATCTTCAATAATGAAAAAAGGTCAAAATTTTCAATTGATCGTCGGCTTTTCATCCCATCTACATACACTTTAAGTATAAATCATCAGATTTATAAAGTTTACTTCAAGTACTGTTAAATATCAAAATATCAATTTTAATGATTTGCCATAAAATGTGTATTAAATTATGTAATTTCAAAAATCAAAATTATTTGATATCAGAATGACTTTCTTCGTATTCAGAATGCAATTCGATATGTCTGATGTGCTCTAATGTCCCAAAATAAATACTGTCCAAACGTTCATACCCCAGCCCTTAAGGCAATTAATGAAGTGACACAGGAGCTGGATCAGATAATAACACCAACTGGTTAGGCAGACATTTATAATAGTCCTGCACCATTTATATCAAAGTGTTCAGTCACTAATAGTTGCATGTTTTAAGCATTTTATTCAGCTTTAATCAAGAAAAATCATTACAAATGTATAATAAATCAAATTTATTTAAAGTTTAATAAATAGTTAAAGACCGTATTTTGACTTTGTGTATTTGTTTTCTTACTTGTTACATGTCCAATTCCCCCAAGGTCACCTCAGAGCCATTCTGCCTGTGTGGGCAATATCAGAATCAGTTCCTCTTTCTTTATGAATACCCTTAGATAATCTATGGAATACCAAAATATACAAAAAACTTATACAAAATGCAGTGTAACTTAACTTGAATAACCCCTTTGTTCAGTTCACCTATAATCATTGTGACTGGAAATAGAAGCTGTAAGGGATTTGCTCATGCAATAATTATGAGAGGGGTATTGCCCCCGGCCTGTCAAATATCGTTTGTCTTCCCTCTCGGCTTTTCAAAAACTCTTTGCCCCCCCACCCTTTGCATATTGCAAATATTTTTGGTAACCCAATTTGAAAACCTAAAAGATGTGCCCAAGAATGTGTGCCAAAATTGCTTGCATCCCCTTTTGACCTGCCTCCCCTTTTTGGCTCGCTATCCTAGATCTCATAATCATTGTACATCCCCTTCAGGGCTGCCTCATTTTGTTTGTGTGATTCAAGGGAAATAAGTGCTGCATGTTTATGAATGTCTACAGACCAATAATTTGGCACTGTTAATTAAAAAACTTCAAACAAGCAGATAATGGAACTGGTGTTAAGCTTACAAGTGCAACTTGCTTGCTTACTTGCTTACGTGCTTACTTCGTTTTTTTTCCGAACCACAACAGCTTGCCACATCCTCTTGTCCTGCAACGCCGTTCATAG